>NC_057865.1:205948799-206248799 GCF_019393635.1 Dromiciops gliroides | reverse complement strand
TTACTGTATCAGGAAGGAGCCACAAAAAAAGGGAAAGAGGGATAGAATTTGTAACTCAAAACTTAAAAAAAATGTTTAAAATCGTTTAACACATACTTGGGGAAAAGTCAAATATTATTTTTAGAAATGGTGGCCACACCATTGATGGAAATGGAGAGGATTTGATGAGGTATAAGTTTTTGAAAAAATACAAGGAGTTTCATTTTGTATATAATTTTGAGATGGCTTCAGGACATCCAAGCGAAGATTTCCAGAAGAAAATAATATGAAAGTAGAGTTCAGTAGAGAGATTATGATTATATTTATGTATTGGGAGTCATATGCATATATATACATATACATATATATAATATATATAGTTAATTGTTGGATGTGAAATGTTTTAAAGGACATTTAGATCAATTCACCAGTCCACCAACAGTGTAATAGTTTATTCATGTTTCCATAGCTCTTATAATATTCACTATTTCCTGAATATTAATTCATTGATAAGATTTGAAATGAAGGTCTTTCTCAAATAATACTTATGAAAAAGTAAATGACTCTTAATCTCAGGTTAACCTGAAATAACTTGGCAAAGTTAACACAATTCTTCAGAATAGGCTGGTTTTAAAAGAGAATCTCACTGAAGAAACTCATTTTTAAAGACTTCCAGGTTAAGGAGATTACTACTTCTCTTACTGACTCATTTCCTTTAATTTTCAGAGAATTATGATACCTTTGTAGCTATGTATTTAGGGTTTATTTGTTTTTAAAATAGGATATTGTGATATTTCATGCTGATATTTGAGTTCAGACTTTTTTTGGAGTAGAATGATAGTTTAGATATTCTTGAACTCTGATTTTTATATTTAATGACTTAATTATAGATAAGAGTAAAATAATATAAAATTGCTCCTTCCTACTTCTGGGTCACATGATCAATAGGATGGAGACCTAGATGTATGCCCTGATATTCATAGCTTCTCAAAACTCCTTGGAACAGAAATTATGCACAAAAGATAAAGCAATTTCAGTTGTCTACATGGAACCAAAAAAAGGTAAGTCTATGAATTAAGTCCTTGTGCTCACTCAGCACCCCTTCCCTCACTGCCCATCATATCCCTGGCAACAAAGGTGCACTAGTTATCTGATCTATTGGTTTGTAACACAAAATGCAAATCTCTTTCTTTCTCTCCAAGTCACTGGGGGTAGAAACTTAGTCTACTTTCAGTTGTTCATCATGGGAGAAGACTGAGATGCTTTGTGGTCCAACCTGAAGGAAAGCTATAATCAAAAAGAAGAGAGGAATGGGGGGGGTGGAATAAGAGGGGAAGATATTATCAATGATCTCAGGAGGAAGAAAACTCAAAAACTGTAAGCATAAGCAGACAAACCAACAAGGAAAATATTAACAACAAAAGGAAATATGGCTTCTAGATCTAGCAAACAAGTTCAGATATCTTTGAATAAATACTGCAAATTAAAAGAAAATTAATGAAACCCCACTGAGGTAAATGACCCTGTGAAATTTAAAGAAAACATGGAACAAGATACTGTTCATGAGTGGTTTAAAAAAGAAATGAGGGGCAGCTAGGTAGCGCAGTGGATAGAGCACCGGCCCTGGAGTCAGGAGTACCTGAGTTCAAATCCGGCCTCAGACACTTAACACTTACTAGCTGTGTGACCCTATTGCCTCACTAAAAAAAAAAAAATGTAAAAAAAAAAAAGAAATGAGAATTTTGAGAATAGAATTTATGGACCACACAGGAGAAATATTTGACAGAATAGGAAAACTCGAATCTGCAATGACAGGTCTCACCAAAGAAACAAAAGAGAGGACAGTTCATGAGAATGCAAAATTAAGGAGAAACAAAAAAGCAAAAACATTTTTTAAAAACCCACCATACTCTTTATTCAATCACATGCCTCAGATTACAAAATGTTTATACTGAAGTGATTCTTTAGTAGCAATTTTATGGTAATAAAATCAGCTCTTCATTCATATTTTTAATCTTAGAATAGTTTAGTTTTACTCTGATTCATTCCATTCCATTTCTCCAACCTAAAGAGCACTTTTTTCTTTTTTAAAAAATATTTTATTTCCCCCCAATTACATGTAAAGACAGTTTTAAACATCCTTTTAAAATATTTCATGTTTCAAATTCTCTCCCTCCCTCTCTTGCCCACGTGTGCAGTCATGAAAAACATATTTCCATATTAGTCATGTTGTGAAAGAAAACATAGACAAAAAACCCCCACAAAAAAAAAGTAAAAAAAAAAAAAGTATGCTTCAATCTGCCTTCAGAAGCCATCAGTTCTTTCTCTGGAAATGAAATAGCATATTTCATCATAAGTTCTTCAGAATTGTCTTTTTTTAAAAAATTAATATTTTATTCCCCCCCAAACATGTAAAAACAATTTGAAACATTTGTTTTCTTGAATTTTAAGTTTCAAATTTTCTGTCTTCCTCCCTGCCCTCCCCTGTCATAGAGAAGGCAAACAATATTATTGTGACAATTAAAACTATGAGACATAACTTCCTAGTAATTTAAACATTTTATTAATAAGGCCAGCAGGTTATTAATAAAAGAATAGTCATTGACTATCTCTCTCTGACCAAAGACAATTATGGCGGCAGGGTGCAAAGCTTATGTACCCTTTAAATAGTAGGGGGTTCATCAAACAGCAATCAAATCTAATTGGTTCACTTAATTTGGAAGTAGGCTGTACTAAAATGAAGTTCTATACCATATCACCCCCACCTTTGGGCTTTCAATTCAAAGAATGTATATCCTTTTCAAGGGGTGGGATGAGTGACCCCTTCCTTGGCAGAGAGGACTTCCTTTGTAGATAAAAAGATCTGTTTCCACCCGAGTTTGAGTAGAACACAATTAATTTCTCCACCCTAGATTAACTTTCTTGTAAGGTTGGATGGGCCTGACCAAGACTGAAGAGAGTCAATTTAATCTCATCAAGAAGGGAACACTGGATTTTGGAGGGAGGGGGAGTCAAGACTTTGAAAGAAGAGGGGGAAGAACTAAATCTCTCTAAGATGTCAATTAATAATAATCTCTCACAGTTCTACATGTGCAGCTATGTAAAATATATTCCATATTAAGTTGTGAAAGAAAACACAGAATCCCCCCCCCAAAAAAATAAACATTTTTAAAAGTATGCTTTGATCTGAATTCAGATTCCATCAATTCTTTATTGGTAGATGGATAACATTTTTCATCATAAGTCCTTTAGAATTGCCTTGGATCATTGTATTGTTGGGAATAACTAAATCATTCACAACTGATCATCATAAATATTGCTGTATATTATTTTCCTGGTTCTGCTCATTTCACTTTGCATCAGTTCATATACATCTTTCAGGTTTTTCTGAATTTATTCAGCCATTCCCCATTCAATGGGCATCCCCTCAATTTTCAATTCTTTGCCACCATAAAAAGAGTTGCTATAAGTATTTTTGTATACATATAGGTCCTTCTTTCCTCCACCTCCTTTTATCTCTTTGAGATACAGACATAGTAGTGGTATTACTGGGTCAAAGGGTATGTATAATTTGGGCATAGTTTCAAATTGCTTTCCAAAATGCTTGAATCTGTTCACTGAATCAACTTCACCCACGATGCATTAGTATCTCAATTTTTCCACGTCCCCTTCAATAATTTCCAGCTTCCTTTTCTGTCATATTAGCCAATCTAATATGTGTGGGATAGTACTTCAGAGTTGTTTTAATTGTAATTTCTTTAATCAATAATGATTCAAAGATTTTTCATGACTATTGATAGCTTTGATTACTTTGATTTGAAACTGCTTGTTTATAACCTTTGAACATTTTATACAATAGGCAATGGTTCTTATTTTTATAAATTTGATTCAGTTCTCTTATATGTTTGAGAAATAAGGCCTTTATCAGAGAAACTTCATATAATTTTTTTCACAGTTATGATTACTAACTGTATTTCCTTCATCTTATCCTCCCCCGTGTTGGGCCCAAGTTTAATACAGGGAGAGTTAATTGAGTGGCTCACCATAATATTGGGGTCCTGGAAATAATGAGGGACCTCTAGGTCCAAAGCTCCCTCCCCTCCAAACTGCCTTTTTAGATATTTCTCCTAGGCCAATAAGAAAGGAGTCTAATAGCCTCTTTTCCACAAAAGAATCAGGTTTTATTAATGGGAATTAAATAAACAGCAAAGGTGAAATTAATAAAATCAAAGACAAGGGAATAGGGAAAAAGAAATACGAATAATCCCCCTAACTCTAACCTAAGTCTATACAATCCTCAAACTCACTTCCAGTTCAACACCTGGGGTCCGTAGCTTCAATGGAAAACAGCCAGGTCCTGCAGGACAAAAACTGCTAAGAAAGAGCTTCTTTCTTGTCCACTCCTGCAGGTTGCACCACCATAAAGTAGGTCACTCCAGAAGAGACTGAGCTCCCCTCAGCTAGCATTTACTCTCCCTCCCCCAAAAGGGGAGGTCCTTCAAAACTGCCTGTGGAGAGTGGTTTCTCCTGCTGACATCAGCAGCACATGTCACTCAGGACAGGACAGGTGTGGCCCATCCCAATCAGTCTGCCAAATTCAAATAATCTTACTACACCCCCTTATTTTCCTGCTCTTTCTCCTTTCACCCTGTCCATACTCAAAAGTGTTTTGCTTCTGATTATTGCTGGTCTCCCTTCTATTAACCCCTTCACCTCCTGTTGTCTCCTTCCTCTCCTACTTTCTTATAGGTTAAAATAGATCTCTATACCCAACTAAGTGTGTATGTTTTTGAGCTAATTCTCATGAGAGTAGGATTCATATATTCCCCCCACCCATCTTCCCTGCCACTGCAAAAGTTCTTTTGTGACTCTTATGTGAGATAATTTGCTCCATTATACTTCTCGTTTTCCCCTTCTCCCAGTGCATTCCTTATTTTCACCTCTTAATTATATTGTTTTGTTTTGTTTTGTTTTGTTTTTTTTGCAGGGCAATGGGGGTTAAGTGACTTGCCCAGGGTCACACAGCTAGTAAGTGTCAAGTGTCTGAGGCTGGATTTGAACTCAGGTACTCCTGAATCCAGGGCCAGTGCTTTAACCACTACACCATCTAGCTGCCCCTTAATTTTATTTTTTAGACAGTCGTTGTTATATTCAATTCACACCCATATTCTCTATCTATGAACACTCCTAATTGTCCTAATAATGAGATAGTTCTTAGTAGTTATGAATATCATCTTTGCATGTAGGAATGTAAACAGTCTTCTCTTTACCTTTTCATGCTTCTCTTGAGTCTTGTATTTGAAAGTCAATTGTTTTATTCAGCTCTGGTTTTTTTTTTTATCAGGAATGCTTGAAAGTCCTCTATTTCATTGACTGTTTGATTTAAGTTTTACCCTGAAGGCTTATGTTCAGTTTCACTTGGTAAGTGATTCTTGGTTGTAATCTAAGCACCTTTGCCTTCTGGAATATCATACTCCAAATCTCCAATCCTTTAGTGTAGTAACTGCTAAATATTGTGTTATCCTGACTGTGGCTCCATGATATTTAAATTGCTTTTTCCTGGCTGCTTGCAATATTTTCTCCATGAGTAGAAACTTTGGAATTGAACTATAATATTCCTAGGAGTTTTCTTTACTTTTAACTTTATGTTAAAATTGGGCTTAGCTTCTGAGATGAAGGAGGCACTATTCCAAGCTTCAGGTTTTTTGTGCAGTTAGTGCTGGGGGCTTTCATTTTTCTTTTCTTTTCATTTTCACTTCTTCCAAGGTGGCATGATCTACTTTCCTGTGCTTCAGTCTATGAGTGACCACAATCACTCTTTTCTACCCTAGTCCTATTCTCTCTCCTGTGGTGCCACAAGCTTTGGTGTGCTAGTGCTCTTGTTATCTTAGGACTGCTACCCATGACTGCAACCTAGATCCAAGTAGGGGCAATGCAATAGAGTCCTGCACCCAGTGCCAGCAAAGGGACTTCTGTAATCTCCTTCTTACCAGTTGTCTGACCCCCTTACTGCCTATGGGCTGACAGCTGCAGAAGAAACTGATGCCACAGTTGCTGGTTTGCTGTGTGTGGCCTGTTTTGGCACAGCTTGTACTTTACTCTCACCCTGGGGCAATAAACCTTTCCTGCTGACTTTCTAAGCTGTTTTAGGATGAAAAATTGTTTCACCTTTTCCTTTTGTGAGGTCTGCTGCTTCAGAATTTGTTTTGAGGAGCTATTTAAAGTTATTTTGAGGGGGATTTGGGAGAGCTCAGGCACATCCCTGCCTTTCCTTTTCCATCTTAGCTCCAAAGAGTACTTTTAAGGACATACTATTGCACACTTACCCAGTCTTCTCCCCAATGTTTGGGGAGACAGTGATTCTGGTGTCTATCAGATCACTACATTCCTATGGGCAGCAGAATTGATAATTGGTTTGAATAGATCATACTAAATATGCCTATCATCTACAGATATAATTCAAAATAAATTGAAGCAATTAATAATTTCATTTAACTCAGAGGATATAAAATAAGTCTAAACAAATCCTAACCCTAACCCATCAGCCTTTCCATAAAATACTAGTAAAATATAGATGGAAGAGATAGAGAAGAAAATTTTATTTAAAGTTACTAGAGATTATATAAAATTCTCAAGAGTATACCTTCCAAGATACACACAAGAATAATATAAATACATTTACAAGCAACTCTTTATGGAAATAGTTGAAGACCTCACTATTGGAAAAATAATAATTTTTCATGGGTAGGACAAGCCAATAAAATAAAAATGACAATACTACAAAAATTACCATGAATGACCTAGAAAGAAGAGAAAGACCTAATATTTAATACAAATAGAAATAGGACTAGGAAATTATTCCCCTAGCAACATGTATGTTCTACATGGCTTTTCAATCAAAAACAAATTGTTCAATTTTTTGCCTTTTTTTTTTGCGGGGCAATGAGGGTTAAGTGACTTGCCCGAGTTCACACAGCTAATTGTTCAATTTTAAAGTTGCTAAGGAGTCTTGTAAAACATTCATCAAGTAAAAGATAGCATTCTTTCTTTACCATATTTATGTGAATTTTTAAATTATGGTACTTTTAAAAGGCATGTATTCCAATATATCAATCAATCAATCATTACATTCTAAGAACCATGCAAAATTAAGAAACATTAGTTTGACATTATTTTAAACTTGCTAATACTTCTTTGCCTTAGAAACAAATGAAATGCATTTTGTCATTAAAAAAAAAACAAACAAACAACCTCTTTTATTTTGTAACCTGTGACTTACAATTCTATTCTCTTTGTTAACACAGACTAGGTTCACTCTTAGGGGCCTCTCATGCATTAGTATTTAACTTATGCTCACATCTAGGATCCTACCTAGGACCATCAGAATGTATATCACATATAGGCCTCACTAATATGAATAAAAATGACCTTTAGCTCCCATGTAAACACTCAAGCCAGCTATATCTATTTGAAACAAGACAACCTTTATTTTACCCCATAAAAAGAATTGAAAATGAGGGAAAATTGACCCCTGGAGTCTTAGTAAGAGAAGAACCTACAAGGTAGTAAATGACTGGGGAGTCGAAAGGAGGAATGAAAAAAGAGTAAGAGGGTGTGAGTGAGATTTTCCCCATCCCTTAGTTATAAGAGATTTACCAGTTATAAGGGAGTTGATTAAGATAATAATCAATATATTAACTAAAAAATTGTGATTTATTCTATTTAATATAGATTGCATAAGGTCAAAAGGTTAAATCTTTTCTCATATTTCCTAATTTTCCAATGTCAAGCATTAGGTAATATCACAAGATCTAGCAGTCAGCAATGCTATATTTAATAATCATGAGTGACATACTCATGCTACTGACCAGTGGCCTGACAATGACCCACCCTATTGTCATCATAATGCTGACATTTATGGTCATTTAGGTAGTTCCTTATATTTCCTAATAATATGTTTTAATTTTAGAAGCATAACTAATGATGTAATACTGTACAAGTGTAACTTTGGAAGGGTATATAAACCCATGGATTTTGTAATTCTGGGTCTTTCAGGCCCAATGCCTGGATGACCAGATTTATTGGGAGGCTAAAACCCTCTCAATAAACCTATTGGCTTTGTTGGGGGACTAACCCTCTCTCAATAAACCTATTTGCTTCAGCCTGGAAACTTTGTTGTTTTTGTTCTTCCGTGGGACTTAAAAATTTTCCTAACAAGGGGAAGCCTTGTTTTTCGTAGTTCCACTGAAAAATGCTCAAATTAGTGAAATTATCTGTAAAGGGAAAAGGGAGTGGTCTGTGGGGTTTGGTGCTAGAAAAAACAATTGTTATTGTAAAGCATGTATAAACAAAAGTTGAGAACTATCTTTACATGTAGCGGAAAAAATAAAATACCTCATACATTAAAAAAAAACAAACAATTGTCTTACCTCAGGATGGGGAGGAGTTGGAACTCCTGAGAACTGGGACCTGGAGATTTTCAGACAAATGGAGAAAAGAAGGCAAACAGGGAAGGCTATAGATCAATGGGGGGGGCTGTATAATCAGGGATGTGGTGGTAGAGAATCCTACCATGGAACATCTTCTCTGTCACCTGCAGGAATTGTCTTTGTTCTAAATGTGAGGAAACAATGGTAAAGGAACATCCCCATAGAATAAGATCAACCCAGCAGCAGCAGAAACTGCCTAGAGGTGAAATCCCAGAATGGATACTTGGGAAATTTTAGTTCAAAGAAAAATGCAGAAAATAGAAAGGCTAGGTAATTATAGATGTCATGATGCAAAGAATGGGGGTCTACACAGAAAGAGAGCATAGATAATGAAGAGTAAGAAAAGTTCTCCCAGGAAAGAGGCACAAAAATGAAATTTTAAAAAGTAATGAAGGGGCAGGTAGGTGGTGCAGTGGATAAAGCACTGGCCCTGGATTCAGGAGGACCTGAATTCAAATCCGACCTCAGACACTTGACACTCACAAGCTATGTGACCCTGGGCAAGTCACTTAACCCTTATTGCCCCACTCCCACCCCAAAAAAGTAATGAACAAGATTAGATGAGGGGAGGAGAAAAAAGGGCAATCTGCATGTCTGAGAGGAAAAAGGGAATAGAAATAACCAGATAAAAGAAAAAAGAATAAGCAAAACCCCAAATAAAGGAACTAATAGGAGGAGATTAGAGGTAAGAGGAAGAGACATTGGAATAGGACAACATTTAAAAAAAGAATATGCTAAAGTGACTGAAGAAACATAGTACTGTTTATACAGCAGAAGAAATAAATAAAGGAAGATATAAACATAAGTCCTAACTTTAAATGTGAAATGATTAAATAATTCAATATGATGAAAAGAGTGGGAGATTGGATAAGAAAACAAAAATAATTTGTTGCTTACAAAAAATTATTTAAAAAGCAAAGAGATACATAAAATATAACTGAAGGGATGGGGAAAAATTTAACTTGCATCAAGTGAATCCAAAATATAAGTTGTAATCTTGCTCTCTGATAAAGCAAAAATAAACATTCAAAAAATATAAAGAATAAACAAGTAAGCTATGTAATAGGAAAAGGAATCATAGACAGCAAACTGGTATCTGTAATAAACTTACATGCTCCAAATGCATTAACTAGACTTCAATGACTGGAAGAAAGAATGAGGCTGTTGACTTTGTGTAACTCTGCCTCACTTAAATCCAATTCACTTGCAAGTCACAAAACTCCTTGTGATATCACTAGTCCTCAATGGTTTATCCAAAGGATGAACAACAACAACAACAATATGCAAATTCTTAAAGGAAACATAATAGTGACAGAAGACTTCAGTGTCACACTCTCTAATTTGGATGAGCCTAACAGAAAAATAAAAGGGAAAATATGGAATTGAACAAATTGCTAGAGAAACTAGAGTTTTTAAATAAGAGAGCAAAAAATATACCCATTTCTCAATACCACATGGAACTTTTACAAAAATTGACCAGATACTATGGTGCAGAGACATTGCAAGAAAATGTAAAAACGCTGAAATAATTAATACAATCTTTATGAACCATAACACAATAGAAATAGAAATTGGATTAAGGACTACAAAGAAAAAATACAGATCTCAATGAAGACTTAACAATGAATCTTAAATGATAACTGAATCAAAGAATAAATTGTAGAAAGAATTAATAATTATATAAAAGAAAATGATAGTGATGAAATAACATGCCAAAATTTCTGGGATGCTGCTAAAACAACCTGTGGGAAGGAAGTTACATCCTTACAAAAACACATTTTTTAAAAAATAGAAAAAGAGAGGATTAATGAACTGGATATGCATTTTTTAAATTTGCCCAAAAATGAACAAACCTAAAATAAGCACAAAAGAAAAGATATTAAAAATGAGAGGGGAAATAGATAGATGATAGAAAATTAAAAGCTGCTACTCTTAAAAGACTAATAAAATTATTTAGTTTTTAGCTAATCCAATTAAAAAAGATGGCAGAAAATCAAATCAATAAAACAGTGAATATGTAAGGTGAAATACAACAAAACCAGAAAAAATAAAAGAATTATCAGGACATATTATGTAGCTGTATGCTAAGAAAACTGAAAACACAAGAGAAAAAGTAGTTTTAAAGGAATATCTTAAAATATATAAAACTTCAGAAGGTCAGAAAGATATCTTAAATAATCCAGTCTCAGAAAAGAAAATAGATGTAGCTATGAAGGAACTTTTGTTGTTCAGCCATTTCAGTTGTGTCTGGCTCTTCATGACCCCATTTGGGGTTTTCTTAGCAAAGATACTAGAATGGTTTACTGTTTCCTTTTTCAACTCATTTTACAGATGAGGAACTGAGGCAGAGTTAAGTGATTTGCCTGGGGTCACACAGCTATTAAGTGTCTGAGGCCACATTTGAATTCAGAAAGATGTCTTCCTGACTTTAGGCCCAGCACTCTATTTACTTCACTACCTAGCTGCTCTTATGGGAACTACCGATGGGGGAAAAATTAGTCCTAATATATTTACAGGAGAATAATATTAAACTTTTAAAAAAATTAGTACCAATAATTCTCAAATTCTCAAAATTCAAGAAAAAAAGGGCGCAGCAGAATCCTTTTTTATGAGACAAATATAATCCTAATATCTCAATCAGGGAAAGATAAAACACTGAAGGAAAACTATAGATTAATAGCATTCATCCATATAGACTCAAAATTTTTAAACAAAATCCTATTAAACAGACCACAGTGATTTATCCAAAAAATCATTCATTATCAAAACCATTGCAGTACATTGAGCTCCATAAAGACATGATCAGGGAAAGTCAGAGCCTGGCATACTGGGTTACTCCATGAGGTGCTGGGGGAAGGTAATTTTTTAAATGGACAAAGATTATCCTAAGAAGCCAAGATAAAATGTCTTCATATGTCTTCATATGTCTTCTTTGTACAAACCTCCTGAGAAGAACACAAGAAGAAAATTCCACTGCCAGATGCTTCTGTGAACCTCTCAGAATTTTCTACAAAATGCTCTGAAAGGTGGAAAATAATGTCCACTAAAGAAAAGGAAATTTGAGGAAATGGCAAAAGCTGATAAGATTTGTTATGAAATTAAAATGAAAACCTACATACCATCTAAAGGAGAAACAAAAAAAAAGAAGTTTAAGAACTCGAATGTACTGTAAGAGGCTAAAATTCTAGCTATAGTATCTAAAATCTAATGAATGAGTGTTTAAGTATTTATTAAAGAGCATTAGGATCAGAGAGAAAGGTAAAAATCTAACTATTTCTAAGAGACCACATCATCCGACCCGTCATGGAAAGGTCAGGAACCAAAAGAGGAAGAAGCCTGCGTCTGCTTCCTACTTCATGTCCTCCTCCCAGAAATGGGAGGCTCCTCAAGTTGATTGGCTGGTAGCTTTGATAGACAGTACCCACGAACAAACGTCACTTCCTGACGCCAAGGAACTGACCACATGGCTTGCCCTCAGACACCTTCTCCTCGTGGTGGAGCTTTCCTACAATAGCTCTCCAGCAGGTGGCGTCATTCCAATTGTTACAGTACCAAAGAGTCTTCCTTAGACATTTTTCTTATTCTGTTCTGAGAAGCTTTCAAAAACCAAAGGTCTTCCTAGTCTTTCTATTGTTGATGTCACACACACACACACACACACACACACACACACACACACACACACTAAAAAAAAATGTGGAATGGTACTGCTACATATGACAAGCAACCTTATGAGAACACCTAAACTGAAGTAAAATATGAAACTGAGCTAAAGGAAAATTTGATGTTGATAAAAATAGAAGAGTCATCAAAATTGAGAGGAACAAGAAAATGAAGAAGAAAATTAGGATAGTGAAGGAGATGAGGATGAAGGTGATGTTGATTAAAAAAAAGAAAAAAGATGATGTTGATAATGAATAAGTTGGTTCTAGAGAAGTTTGTTCTTTCTTGTCTATAAAGTATTTAAACCCTCTGTACACAGCTCACTCATTTTAAAGGAAAAAAATTGAAATATAAGGCATGTGTAAGATTTGTTTTTAAACTGAATGATGTCTTTTTTTTGTATAATTAACACAGTACCAAATGGTGTCTTTAATAGGCCTGTCCTTTAGTAGTATCTTCAATAGTCACTAACCTTGCCTGGTACAGTATGGGGGGTTTAATTGCTATGGAAATGTAAAGCGGGTTCTTTTCTTTTTTGGTGAGGCAAGGAGGGTTAAATGACTTGCCCAGGGTCACATAGCTAGTAAGTGTCAAGTGTCTGAAGCCAGATTTGAACTCAGGTCCTCCTGACTCCAGGGCCAGTGCTCTATCCATTGCACTACCTAGATGCCGCTAAAGCAGGTTCTTAATGATGCACAGCACAAGTTATGTATGAAGATGTGGTTCATTTTCATTTTCAGTTGTCTCTGATGGAGTAAATGAAACAATTGTTCTGTTAAATGAATATCATTATGTAATTTTTAAAAAATTTCTGCTATGTTGTTGACATTCTGAATGCATCTAAGTTAATAATTTTTTTTTTTACAAAAAAAAAATCATTCATTATGACCACCTGGAATTTATAACAGTGATGCAAGGATGGTCCAACCTTAGGAAAACAATATAATTTTTTATTATATAAAATTTAAAATCGTTTGCAAAATCAAAACTAACATAACCAAGATTACAAGGCAAGGAGAAAAAAAGAACTGTGTCAATTTTTTAAAAATACAAGTCATTCCCCAATTGATAACTGGTCAAAGGATTTGAATAGGCAGTTTTCAAAGAAATCAAAGTTATCAATAATCATATAAAAATGCTCTAGATCAATATTGATCAGAGAAACACAAATTAAAACAACTCTGAGATATCACCTTACACCTATTAGAATGGCAAAATATAACAGAAAATATTGGTTGTTGGAGGGATTGTGGGAAAACTAGGATGCTAATCCACTGTTGGTGGATTTGTGAAAAGATTCAACCATTCTGGAGAGCAATTTGGAACTATGCCTAAGGACTATAGAATTGGGCATACCCTTTGATCCAGAAATACCACTACCTGGTTTATATCCTAAAGACATCCCCCAAAAGAGAAAAAGATATATTTGTACAAAAATATTTCTAGCAGTTCTTTTTGTGGTAGCTAAAAATATGAAATCAAAGGAATGACCATCAATTGGGGAATGGCTGAACAAACTGTGGTATATGATGGTAATGGAATATTACTGTGCAGTAAGAAATGACAAACAGGATCAGTTCAAAAAAGCTTGGAAAGACATGTATTAAACGATGTATTGGGAAGTGAGTAGAATCAAGAGCACACTGTACACAGAGACAGCAATATTGTTTGATGAGGAACTGTGAATGACTTGACTATTCTAAACAATACAATAATCCAAGACAATCCCAAAAGAATATTGATGAAACATACTACCCACCTCTAAAGAAAGAACTGATATTGATGGAAGCATGCTATTTTTCACATTCTTTCATTAAGTGTTTTGCATGATCATATATGTATGACCCATATCGGATTGTTTGCCACCTCAGGAAGGGGGGAGGGGATGGAGGGAAGGAAGGATAGAGATTGGAACACAAAAATATATATATAAATGTTTATCCTTAAAAAAAAACACACAAAGAAATTAAAAACCAAAATATCCAAAACTACAGGATCATCTCAAAAAAACCTTTGACAAAGTACAATACTCTTTTATGCTAAACACCCTATAAAGTATAAGCATAGAAGTACCTTTTGAAATATCATTTTAAAAATCTACCTAAGGGCAGCTAGGTGGTGCAGTGGATAAAGCACCAGCCCTGGATTCAGGAGGACCTGAGTTCAAATCCAGCCTCAGACACTTGACATTTACTAGCTGTGTGACCTGAGCAAGTCACTTAACCCCAATTGCCTCACTAAAAAACAAAAACAAAAACCCACAACCTACCTAAAAGCAAAAATAAGTATCATATGCAATGGGGATAAAGTAAATATGGGACTGTGTCTACTCTTCCTACTATTACTTGATATAGTCCTGGAAATTCTAGTAACAGAAATAAGAAAAGAGAAAGAAAAGATAATTAAAGAGGTAATAAAACTATACATTGCTGGTGATATAATGGTATGCCTTGAAGATTCTAGGGAATCAGCAAAAGAACTAATTGAGACAGCAATTCAGCTTCAGCAAAGTTTTAGGTTACAAAATAAACATTCAAAATCAATAATATTTCTATATAATAATAACAAAACCCAGGGCAGCTAGGTGGTGCAGGGGATGAAGCACCAGCCCTGGATTCAGGAGTACCTGAGTTCAAATCCGGCCTCGGACACTTGACACTTACCAGCTGTGTGACCCCGGGCAAGTCACTTAACCCCCATTGCCCAGCAAAAACAAAAACAAAAACAAAAAACACCCAAGAAGTAAAAATAGCATGGCAAATTCCATTCCAAATTACTACAAAACATCTAGAGAACCAAAACCAACCACACAAAAGACTTGTATAAATTAAATTCCCAAAGTGTTCCTTAAATAAAGAACAACTTAAATTGCTGGAAGAATATTTAATGATCATGGTTAGGCCATACTAATATGATAAAAATGCTAATACTGCCAAAGTGAATGTATACTTTTAATGCTACACCAATGAGATTTCAAGGAGATAGATACTTCATAGACTTTTAGAATATTGATAAAGTCATAATGAAATTAATTTGGAAAAATGAAAGATCTAGAATATCAAAGATAATGATGAAAAGAAACAGGGGAAAAGGGAGAATAACACTTAATTATAAAGTATCAGTCATCAAAACCATCTGGTGTTGTTGAAAAATAGAGAGCTAGATCAATGGAACAGACTAGATAAGGGAGATTCAGAAGCAATGAAATTCAGGAACTCAGTGTTTGATAGAGTGGAAAACATAAATTACCTAGGGGAAAAAAATCTTTATTTTTAAAAATCTTCTTGGAAAACTGGAAAGCAGTCTGGTAAAAATTAGGCAGAGACCAACATCTTACAACATACTCCCACAATATTCTAAATGGATATGCAACTTTAAAATAAATTATTAATTTTAGTCTATGTAAAAAATTAGAAGAGAAGCAAAGAAGAGAACCGTATCCCTAACCCTCACACACAACTATGGTTTGGAGGTATATTCTTCACCAAGTGGTCAAATGATATGAACAGTTTTCAAAAGAAAAATTGCAAAGAATTCACAACCATATGAAATAATTCTCCCAATCACTAATAATAACAGAAATGAAAATCAAAAAACCCTACAATTTTACCTCACATCCTACAAACTGACAAAAATTACCAAAAATGGCAAGCCATTGTTGGAGGGGTTTTGAAATGATTGGCACTCCAATACGATGTAGATGGAACTATATACTTGCATTTTGGAATTACGCAAATAAAGTGACTAAAATGTCCACACCCTTTGAATTCCTTAAATGAGCTTTTACCCCCAAGGAAGTCATTGATAAGAAGTCCCCATATACAACAAATTATTTATAGCAACATTTTTGTGAAAGATAAAAATTGAAAGCAAAGTTGTGTGGGGAATGGCTAAACAAACACATGAATGTAATAGAATATTATTATTTTGTGAGAAATTATGTATATGATGAATACAAAGAAGCATTAAAAGATCTACATGATGGGGGAGGTAGGTGGCACAGAGGATAGAGCACTGGCCCTGGATTTGGGAGGACCTAAGTTCAAATCTGGCCTCAGACACTTGACACTAGCTGTGTGACCCTGGGCAAGTCATTTTTGTTTGTTTGTTTGTTTGTTTGTTTTGTGAGGCAATTGGGGTTAAGTGACTTGCCCAGGGTCACACAGCTAGTAATTGTTAACTGTCTGAGGTCGGATTTGAACTCAGGTCCTCCTGAATCCAGGGCTGGTGCTCTATCCACTGCGCCACCTAGCTGTCCCTAAACTTTCTTTTTTTTTTTGGTGAGTCAATTGGGGTTAAGTGACTTGCCCAGGGTCACACAGCTAGTAAGTGTTAAGTGTCTGAGGATGGATTTGAACTCACATCCTCCTGACTCCAGGGCCAGTGCTCTATCCACTGTGTCACCTAGCTGCCCCTCTGGGCAAGTCTCTTAACCCCAATTGCCTCACCAAAAAAAAAATATCTACATGAAATGATGCAATGAAGAAAACAGAGCCAAGAAAATAATATATACAATAATATATACAATAATGACAATAATGTAAATGGAAAGCATAATCACATGCCAAAAAAATTAAAATAACAAAATTGTAAACATCAAACATGACTCAAATGAAGAAATATTTGAGAAGACACTTCAATCCCAATGCTGTCATGGCGGTGAGAGGTACAAAGATGTTACCCACTGCACATGGATTTGGGTTTTTTCAATATATAAATTCTGCTGAATTTTTTTTTCTCTTTAAAAATATTATTTGTTGGGGGCAGCTGGCCCTGGATTCAGGAGGACCTGAGTTCAAATCCAACCTCAGACATTTGCCACTTACTAGCTGTGTCACTTAACCCCCCATTGTCCTACAAAAAAAAATATTGTTATATAGGATGGCTTTCTGAGAAGGGAAGAGGAAGGGGGAAGAGTACTGGGGATAACTATAATGATTTAGGAAACAGAAAACATCAATAAAAGTTTATTTTTTAAAAAAAAGAAATACCAGTTCCTGCAAGTATGCAGTTCATTTTTTACCTTTGCTTTTCCTTTGATCATTTTTCCCCATCTATTTCAAAATCACTTTCCTGCATCCATGCCCTCCACTTTTCAGGAGCTTTATTGTGAAGGTCTAAGCATTTTGGTGCCCCAACGTTTGAAGGGACAAAGGAATTTCCTCTTTCCTCTTAGCACACAAAACTGGGGGGGGGGGGTGGGAACCTCCTTTCTGGGTTTCTTTTCTCCCTCTCCTACCTGACTCAACCTCCCATTCAAGTCACAGAGAGGTAGAGAGAGGATCAGTTTTTGCATGACAGCAGAGGGCAGCCTGGGTCTCCCTCCCTCGCCGAAAGCTCAACCAGACGTCTGGACCATGCTTGGCACACAAAACCTGGAGGTAGGACCCTCCCTTCTGGGTTTCTTTTCTCCCTCTCCCACCGGACTCAACCTCCCGTTTGAGTCACAGAGAGGCAGAGACAGTTGGCTTCTGCACGACAGCAGAGAGCAGCCTGGGACTCCTAGATGTCCGAACCACGCTGGGATCCTCCACGTTTCTGGGTAAGAACTTTTATGCTTGTGTGTCTATCCCTCGCCAGCGCTCTGCTCTTCCATGAGACGGGCAGCTGCGTTTCTCTCCCTTGAGAAAGCTAACCTCATGTCTGAACCATGTTCAGACCATTCTCCTTAGACAGTAGCTATGGGACAGAAAGGGAGCATTCCGAAAAATTCACCTCTGGGGTACATCCTAAGAGATTGGACTAAACTAGAACTTAAAAATTTGAGAAAGAGATGCATGATACATTTTTGTAACAATTTATGGCCACATTATCCGCTAGTAACTGAAGGAAACTGGCCTGTACACGGCACCCTTAATTATAATACCATTTTGCAATTGGACAAGTTTTGTAAGCGTGAAGGGAGATGGACAGAGATTCCATACATATCAGCTTTTATGACTTTAAGCCAGAAGTCAAAAGGAAAGGATGAGGTCCCCTTGCCGGTTGAGAATCACCGCAAGTCCAAGCAATTAGCTAACCCTTCGGGCACCTCCTCTGAGACCCCAGACCCTCCTGCTCCTCAAACTCATTCTCTACCTGTTTCTCGTTTCACTCCTTCTTCCCCGCCTGCTTCCGTACCTATGGGTCAACCACTGTCATATCACTCTAGGACTCTAGGACTGAGACCTCTCCTTGCCCACCGGCTGATCTCAGAACCAATTCCCTGTGCCCTCCACATCCGAGCTTCGGCCACAAGGGGAGTGGATGTCAGTATCCTTCTATCCTGCTCTACCCCATTTACAATCTGGGGGAACTCCAATACGTTCCCATTTCTCCTGCTTTTTCCATTCAGCAGCCAATCCCATTTGCTTTACCTAATCTGCAGTTGCCTACCGCCATCTCCTTTTTCCCATCTCCACCCACGCTGCAGTGAAAGATTGTTTCTCCAACCCTCTGTCTCAGCCTCCACCTGAGTTATCACCCCAACTATCCCCCCAACCGGCTTCACCCAGGTCCCTACCAAGGTCCTTACCAGCATCTCCCACTGCATCCCTGCTTCCATTAAGGGAATTTCCCATTGGGAAGGGCACAACATTAAGGCATGTTCCTTTTTCCATGAACAGTTTATCTCAGATTAAAGAGGAATTGGGGAGTTACTCAGAGAACCCCACAAAGTTCATAGATGGCTTTAAGTATATGACACTGGAGTTTGACCTTTCCTGGATTGATTTGCAAATTATTCTTGTCTGCTGTTAAAACAGATTTGGGACCTGGTGGTACAAGTTGGGGATGAACACTCGCAGGTTGGAAATTGGGTTGGGGTCCCTGGATTTACAGCTGTCACAGTTGTAGAACCGAGATGGAACTATGATAACAGGGAAGACAGGGCTCGTAGAAATCACATGGTCACCTGCCTGGTTAAGGGAATGAGAAGAGGGGTTAAGAAACAAGTCAATTATGGAAAGGTGAGGGAGATAACACAGGGGTCTGATGAAAATCCTGCTGTCTTCATGAGCCTCTTAGCGGACTCTCTGAAGAAATATACCAACCTAGACCCCCAAAGAGATGTAGGAATAACTGTCCTCAATATTCATTTTATCAGCCAGTCTGCTCCTGACATTAGGAGAGAACTCCAGAAGTTAGACTGGGGTCCCCAGATCCCATCCTCACAACTCCTTGATATTGCTTTTAAGATTTTTAATAACAGGGACCTGGCAGTAGCCAAAGAGAGAGAAAAGATGGCTCATGCCCGCTCCATAGACCAAGCTTCTATAATAGCAGCAGTCATCACCACATCTGCTACCAGCAGAACTCCAGCTGGCCGAGATTCTGGAAGCTGCAGTAAACCGGGACACAGAAGTGGGGGACGCCACACAAAGGTGAGGCCAGCTCTCCTACCTCTTTGTCCCTAGGGCAGCACCCAAGAGATCAGCTTAGCAAAAATCCAGCACTCTGCAGCTTGCTCTCCTGGCCAGCACCTTGTCAGGCCCATGGCCAAGCTAGACATAGGAGGCAAGCCTAGGAATGGTTTAGGGACGGCCTCTGTCTTACTCTCTGGTTCAGGTCCTAACATGCAATCAAGGCACAAAGTGGGGATGGGGTAAAGGGACTCTAAAATGTAGACAGACACTGCCTCTCACAGAACTAGGCTTTGATCTGATTACTTAACTCCAGTAAAGCAGGCCATGCCCTGTCCTGCATTCAGCCTTTCCAGCTTCCACTGGAAAAAAAAGCAGTCACACAGTCCCTTTTCGTTTCTGATCTGGTCAGTTTTAATTTTTTGTTTAAGTCTGTTCCATCTAGGCTCAAGGATTCATGGCACTGTGCCTCCGTGTCGCCTCTGGACCTCACAGCTCCTCA
The DNA here is from genome assembly GCF_019393635.1 of Dromiciops gliroides. Lineage (NCBI taxonomy): Eukaryota > Metazoa > Chordata > Mammalia > Microbiotheria > Microbiotheriidae > Dromiciops > Dromiciops gliroides. The sequence goes on along the minus strand of NC_057865.1, from coordinate 206,228,826 downwards.
CAACTTGGGACCAGGACTTCTCCACTTCTCTCTCCTCCCCCTCCCTTGCGCCGTGATTTCTTCGACCCCCAGTCGGCATGAAGCAGTTTCAGAAGAATCTTCATCACCTTTCCTTATATAGAGAGAAGCAGGGAAATGTTGTGGGCCCAAAGCCCCCAGAAGTTCTCTGGGACACATTGAGGAATCTTCTCCTTGAGAAACTAAACCAGAGGACAGATATGCCTAGAGAGATAAGCAGAAGCAAATCAACTGAGCTAGCTTTCAAACCTCCACCCTTCATTCTGATCTCCCTTACCCCTGGGGAGATAACTTGGGTGTGGCTGCGGCCTTTGTGTCCTGAAGAGAGAGATGGCTTGAGAGATCCGTAGCCACCCCTCACCCAATTCCTCTAGTCACTACCAATGGGGGATGGTCCTCCACTCCTCACCCAACTCCTCTAGCCACCAGGAACTTTCCACAGGCAGATGGTCCATCCACATCAGCCCCCTATAAAAGTACCTGCTGGTCTCCTGCTCGAGGAGATTGGTACCTCAGAGCCACGTGCTTTGTTCCATACCTATCTCCCCATGAGAAGTCCAAGGATTTCTTTCATGGTTTTCCTTCCCCCCCCTTCCCTTCCCTTGCCCCTAAATAAACTACCATCTTATTTTAACTGCTGTTGTGTGCAAGAGGGTGTAATTCTTTAAAGAAGAATTCCTAAGAACCCCAACCCCTAACCCATACCCCATTTTCCCCATAACAATTGTAAGGTCCAAATCTCCCTTGGAAAATATCTCTCTGCTCCTAAAGGTACATTCCTCAAAGGTACCCCCACTCCCACCACAAAGTTTTCTTTCCCACTGTTTAAATCTCTACCTATACCTTATCACATATTTTCCTGTGGGCTCTCCTTGTTAGCCTTGATTAAGCTACGTCACATATTCCCTTCTATCTTCTTCCTCCCCTCTTCCTTTTTATGCAACCTCCCATTTTGTAATTTAGTCTCACAAAAACAAAAAAAACAACAAAAAAAACCCCTCATTCACCTGTAGGTGCTGTAGGTGCAGTGTTATAAAGTTTAGTCCATGATGTTTCAGATCTTTTTCTCCACCACTCTATTTGACTTAAGATTTTACCCTCGCTCCCTTTGTACATTGTAGACTTTCATTGCTGGGTTTGTTTACCATATTTCTTTTAGCATATATCTCTTGTCTGAGGTATTTGAGGAGGAAATAATGCCTTCAGGTCTGGTTTTCTTTCTGGGAATGGTTCTAGTGTATCTTTTTAATTGGAGTCTATATATTTTTTTTCCTTTATATTTAGACTCAGATTTGCAGGGTAGGTCATCTTGAGCTTCATTTTGAATGTCATTACTCCTCAGAACACATTTCATTCCCTCTTATAGTTTCTTGTGGGTACAGAATAATCTTATGCTGTTCACATTTTCTTTCCTTAATTCAAAAGTCTTTCTCCTGATTGCTTATAGAATTTGTTGTTTTACAAAAGAATTGTTAAATGTAGTCACTTTGTGTCAAAGTTTGCAGTCTGTTTTTTTTTTCCTGGAAGAAATCTGTCGATTCTTTTGATTGATAATTTATTTTCTGTGTTCTGAAGTTCTGGGGCAATTTTCTGATACTTATTACTTGGTGTTCAGTCCACCCTGATTTTTTTTTCCATTTGCTCAATGCTACTTTTATTATTTTTTTTATTTTACATATAAGGTATTTTATTTTTTCCATTATATGTAGAGATAGTTCTCAACTTTTGTTTATACAAGCTTTACAATTTCAGATTTTTCTCCCTCCCTTCCCTCCCTCCCCCCTCCCCTAAATAGCAGGTAATCTGATATAGGTTATATCTATATATCTATATACATATACATATACATATATCTATACACACACACATATATATATATACACATAATAACATTAATCCTATTTCTGCATTAGTCCTGTTACAAGAGAAAAAATCAGAGCAATGATGAAAAACCTCAAAATAGAAAAAAACAACAGCACCAAAACCAGAAGAAATAGTATGGTTCATTCAGCATCTATACTCCACAGTTCTTTTTTTTCTTTTTTTTTTCTTAGATTTGGAGATTCTCTTCTATCATGAGTTCCCTGGAACTCTTCTGTACCATTGCATTGGTGAGAAGAATATAGTCCATTACAGTAGATCAAACACTCAATGTTGATGTTACTGTGTACAATGTTCTTCTGGTTCTGCTCATCTCACTCATCATCAGCCCATGCAAGACCCTCCAGGTTTCTCTGAACTCCTCCTGTTCATTTCTTACAGCACAATAGTATTCCATTGTATTCATACACAACTTGTCCAGCTATTCCCCAATTGATGGGCACCCCCTCAACTTCCAATTCCTTGCTACCACGTGAAGAGAAGCTATAAATATTTTTGTACATGTGGGTCCCTTTCCCCTTTCCATGATTTCTTTGGGAAAAAGACCTAAAAGTGGTATTGCTGGGTCAAAGGGTATGCCCTTTGGGCATAATTCCAAATTGCTCTCCAGAATGGTTGGATCAGTTCACAGCTCCACCAACAATGGATTAGTGTTCCAATTTTCCCACAGTTTCTCCAACATTTATTATTTTCCTTTTTTGTCATTTTAGCCAATCTGATAGGTGTCAGGAGTCCACTCTGATTTTAAGAGATCTGGGCATATAGGAATACATTTTACATGACTTCATATGTATCATATTGTTTACCTCTCAATGGATAGAGAAGGAGCTGGAGGAAGAGAAAAAATTTAGAACTGAAAATTTTAAAATGTTAAAAATAAATAAAATGGGGGCAGCTAGGTGGTGCAGTGGATAGAGCACCAGCCCTGGATTCAGGAGGACCTGAGTTCAAATCCAGCCTCAGACCCTTGACACTTACTAGCTGTGTGACCCTGGGCAAGTCACTTAACCCCAATTGCCTCACCAAAAAAAAAACAAAACCCAAATAAACTTTTTCCCATAAATGCAATAGTGAAGCAAGGATCCCTACTTCCCCCACTATTATCTAATATTAATCATTTCACATGATGTTTGCTTTTGCTTTAAGATAGACATTTTCATGATATAAAATAGTTCCACTATGTCTATACTTTTTATTGTATTTTTTTTTAGTGAGGCAATTGGGGTTAAGTGACTTGCCCAGGGTCACACAGCTAGTAAGTGTTAAGTGTCTGAGGCCGGATTTGAACTCAGGTACTCCTAACTCCAGGACCAATGCTCTATCCACTGCGCCACCTAGCTGCCTCTGTATTTTTAACATAAAAGAATATTGTACTTTGTTAGAGACTTTTTCTACATCTATTGAGATGTTCGTGTGGTTTTGGATGTTTTGGTTTTTAATATGGTTAATTAAGTTCATTGTTTTCCTAATGTAACCATCCTTGTATCTGTGGTATAAATCCCACTTGACTGTAACGAATAATTTGCAGTAATCCTTTTGATAGGATTTTGTTTAATTTTTTTTTTAGTCAATATTCATTAATGATATTATTTTGTAGTTTACTTTCTGTGTTTTGACTTTCCCTGACCTAAGCATTAAGTCTATATTTGTCTCATAAGAGGATTCTGCTAAGATTTATTATTTGGGGGAATTATTTGAGAAATATGGGTATTAAATGTCCTCTATGAATGGATAAAATTTTGCTGTGAGTTTCCTTCCCCTACCCCTTTGGTTCTTTTGCATCTAAATCTATTTCTTTTTTAAAGATCAGGTTATTCAAGATCTCTAACTGCTTTTCTGATAGTTTAAGTAGTCCATATTTCAGAGATATTCCTCTATTTCTTTTATGTTCTCAGTTTTATTAGCATACAACTCTGTATAATTTGTTTTGATTATCCCTTTTATTTCACCTGGTTTTTCTGTGATCTTATCTTGCTCATTTGCTATATTATTAATTTGGTTTTCTGCTCTCTTACTTTTAATCAGAATAGCTATGGGATTATCCATTTTATTAGTCTTTTCAAGAAACCACCCTGGTTTCTTGAAAAAACACTATTCAAGGGGCAGCTAGGTGGCTCAGTGGATAGAGCATCGGCCCTGGAGTCAGGAGGACCTGAGTTCAAATCCAGCCTCAGACACTTAACACTTACTAGCTGTGTGACCCTGGGCAAGTCACTTAACCCCAACTGCCTCACCAAAAAAAAAAAATAAATAAGAAATCTGTTCTCAATCTTTCTCTTTATTGTACTATCTTTCAATAAACCCTTAAAAAACCTAAACCTGTTTATCAGTGATTTTAGTCAGTTTCCCTCAAAACTGGGGGGACATATTAGAACCCACATTTAGAAATTTAAATTACATACTCTAATCAATGTTGATTTAGAACACTTTTTCATATATAGTTCTGATTTGTTCATCAAAAAACAGCCTGTTCATATCCTTTGACCACATATCAGTTGGGGAATGACTCATATTCTTATAAATTTGACAAATTCTCTATTTATTTGAGATTTGAGACTATCCAAGAAACTAATCAAAATTTCCCTCCCAATTTTCTACTTTCCTTCTAATTTTGGCTACATTGGTTTTATTTGTACAAAACCTTTTTAATAAAAAATATCCATTTAATCAAATCAAAATTATCCATTTTTTAATCTTACAGTGCTGTCTATCTCTTGTTTACTCATAAATTCTTCTCCTATCCATAAGCCTGATAGGTAATGTGTTCCACTTCTAAGTTTCTTATGATATCTCCTTTTATATCTAGGTCATATATCCATTTTGTTCAATGGTGTAAAGTATTGATCTATGCCCAATTTTTTCCAGACGGTGTTCTAGTTTTCTCAACTGAATTCATATTAATGAATTTTTAATCCAAAAGCTTAAATCTTGACATTTGCTAAACACAAGGTTACTACAATCATTTACTGCTATTTATTGTATGTATGTTTACTCTATTCCATTGATCTCCCTTTCTATTTCTTATCTAGTACCAGATACTTTTGTTAATTACTGCCATATAATATAAGTTAAGATCTGGCACTGCTAAACCTTCTTCCTATACATTTTTTTTTGCAGGCAATGGGGGTTAAGTGACTTGCCCAGGGTCACACAGCTAGTCAAGTGTCTGAGGCAGGATTTGAACTCAAGTACTCCTGAATCCAGGGCCGGTGCTTTAACCACTGCGCCATCTAGCTGCCCCCACTATACATTTTTTTCATTAATTTCTTTGTTATTTTTGATCTTTTGTTTTTCCAAATAAATTTTGTTGTTTTTTCTAGTTCAATAAAACCCCTTTTTTTGTAATTTAATTGGGATGGTATTGAATGGCATTGAAGGTTAGTTTAGGTGGAATTATCATTTTTATTATACTGGCTCTTCCCACTTATTTCTCCAACTATTTAAACCTGACTTTATTTGTATAAAAATATTTTATAATCATCTTCATGTAGTTCTTGGGTTTGTCTTGGCAGGTATATTCCCAGGTATTTTATACTATTTACAATTATTTTAAGTGTGGTATCTTTTACTATCTCTTCTTGCAGGGTTTTGTTTTAAACATATTGAAATGCTGAGAATATATATGAGTTTATTTTATGTCATGTTATTTGCTAAAATTATTAACTCTTTCAATTAACTTTTTAGTTGACTCACCAGGATTTTCCAAGTATATTATCATATTGTCTTCAAAAAGGAATCGGGGTTTTTTTTAAGATTTTTTTTTTTTTTTGCAGGGCAATAAGGGTTAAGTGACTTGTCCAGGGCCACAGCCGTAAGTGTCAGATGTTTGAGACCAGATTTGAACTCAGGTCCTCCTGAATCCAGGGCTGGTACTTTTATCCACTGTGCCACCTAGCTGCCCCCAAAAAGGAATAGTTTTATTACCTCATTGCCCATTCTGATTCCTTCAATTTCTTTTCCTTCCGTTTTGCTAACATTTCTTTGTTGTTGTTGTTTTTGTGAGGCAATTGGGGTTAAGTGACTTGCCCAGGGTCACACAGCTAGTAAGTGTTAAGTGTCTGAGGCCAGATTTGAACTCAGGTACTCCTGACTCCAGGACCGGTGCTTTATCCACTGTGCCACCTAGCCGCCCCTGCTAACATTTCTAATATAATAGTGAATAGATTGGTGATAATGGGCAATCTTGTTTTGCTCCTGATCTTATTGGAAAGGCTTCTAACATCCCCATTACAAATAATGCTTGTTTAATACATGTATAACCCATATCTGACTGTTTGTTGCCTCAGGTAGGGTGGAGGGAAAGGAGGGAAAGAAGCATAAAAATTGGAACCCAAATGTGTAAATTAAAATGTTTATTATTTTAAAAAATAATGCTTGTTGATGATTTTATATAGATGTTTATCATTTTTATTGGAGCATAAATTAGATATAAATGAGGTAGAGTTCAAACAATACAAAGCACTTTTATGACACCCTGAAGGCTATTTATGGGCCAAAGACCTATGATGCATCTCAAATACTCAGGGCTGATGGAACCACACTGATTAATGATAAGTACATGATCCTGGAGAGATGAGCTGAATACTTCCATAGTGTTCTCAACAGACTGTCATTAATCAATGCTGAAGCCATTAACCATATGCCTCATATGTCAACTCCTCTCTAGCCAAATTTCAAACTGAAGAAGGGGTTTTGAATGCCATTAGGCCCCTCTTGTGTAGCAAAATGCCTAGTGCTGATTTTATTCCATCTGAGATTTACATGGCAAGGAATCTACTGCTCATACAAAAGCTGAATGAAATTTTCTGGGTTATATAGCAAGAGGAGGTTATCCTGTAGGAGTTCAAGGATGTCTTCAGTGGATAAAGCACCAGCCCTGGATTCAGGAGGACCTGAGTTCAAATCCAACCTCAGACACTTGACACTTACTAGCTGTGTGACCATGGACAAGTCACTTAACCCTCATTGCCCTGCCAAAAATCAAAACCAAAAATAATATCTTCCTTATGCTAAGCCCTCACCTCCTATTTCTTGGCAAGTTAAGAAGACTTTTTACCCTTCTGGAAGACTTTTACACCCAGTGCTGATGAGAATAATGTTCTAGCACTATCAGCCCTTCACCCCTTCCTACCTCCATTGTAATAGTTCTTCCATCCGTGCCTCATTTGTATGAGATAATTGTTCCATTTTGCCTCTCTCTCCTCAATTTTAATTTTTAGGATCATCCCATCATACTCCACTCAACCCCAAGTCTTCTGTGTATGCTCTTTCAAACTATGAAAGTAATGATAATATTCTTAAGAGTTATAGCTAATGTTTCTCCATGTTAGAAGTAAACAGTTTGACCTTATTAGATCCTTTATAATTAGTCTTCAATGTTTACCTTATTTTCTTTTGAATTTTATAAGTCAAAATTTCCATTTACTTCTGGTCTTTTCCTCACAAATACCTGAAAGTCCTTTAATTCATTAAATATCCATTTTTCCTATGCAGAATTACACTCAGTTTTGCTGAGTACAGTATTCTTAATTGCAAACCCAACTTCTTTGCTCTTTAGAATGTAATTTTCCATAAACTTTTCACTGCAGAAGCTGCTAAAACCTGTGTTATCCTGACCGTAGCTCCACAGTACTTAAATTATTTTCCCTAGTTGCTTATAATATTTTCTCCTTGACCTGGGAGCTTTGAAACTTAGCTATAATGTTCCAGTAAGTGTTCACCTTGGGATCTCTTTCAAGTGGTGATTGGTGGATTTTTTTTTTCAATTTCTAATTTACCCTCTTGTTCTAAAACTTCTGAGTAATTTTCCTTAATCATTTCTTGAAGTATAGGGTCTAGTCTAAGTTTCAGGTAGTCAAAAAATTCTTATATTGTTTCCCCTCCAGGTCAGTTTTTCTAAGGAGATGCTCCATATTCTCTTTCATTTTTCCATTCTTTTTATTTTATTATTTCTTGGTACCTTATGACATTATCATCTTCCTCTTACCCAATTCTAATTTTTAAAGAATTATTTTTTCTGGTAAGTATTGGGTTCTCTTTTGCTAATTCATTGACTTTCTTTTCATAATATTCTCTTTTTTTAAAAAAATTATTTTATTTCTAATTTTGTTCCAATTACATGTAAAAATATTTTTTGAGCTCCAAATTTTTTCCCACTCTCCCTTCCTTACCCCCTCCTGAGACCAGCAAACAATCTGATATAGTTTATACATTACAATCATGTTAAACATATTTCAACATTAGTTGTATTGTAAGAGAAGAATCAGAACAAAAAGGGGAAAATGCAAGGAAGATTAAACAAGAACAATAACAAAAAAAGCAACAACAAAGATGACAACAACAAAATTTGCATTCAGATGTCATAGTTCTTTTTCTGAATGTGGAGACCATTTTCCCCCATGTCTTTTGGCATTGTCTTGGATCACTGTATTGCTGAGAAGAGTTAATTCTATCACAGTTGATCATCACACAATGTTGTTGATACTATGTATAATGTTCTCTTGGTTCTGCTCATTTCACTAAACATCAATTCACATAAGTCTTTTCAAGTTTTTCTGAAATCCATCTGCTTATTATTTCTGGCAGCACAATAGTATTCCATTACATTCATATATAACAACTTGTTTAGTCATTCCCCAATTGATGGGTATCCCCTCAATTTCCAATTCTTTGCTACCACAAAAAGAGCAGCTATAAATATTTTTGTATATTTGGGTCCTTTTCCCTTTTTTATGATTTCTTTGGGATATAGACCTAGTAGTGGTATTTCTGGGTCGAAGGGTATCTTTTCATAATTTTCTTGTTGTTTTTTTTTTGCCTTATTCTTATTTTTCCCCTAATTTTCCTCAACCTCTATTATTTGGGGTTTTTTGTTTGTTTGTTTGTTTTGGTTTTGGTTTGGTTTTTTTTTTTTTTTTTAGTGAGGCAATTGGTGTTAAGTGACTTGCCCAGGGTTACACAGCTAGTAAGTGTTAAGTGTCTGAGGCCAGATTTGAACTCAGGTACTCCTGAATCCAGGGCCAGTGCTCTATGCACTGAACCATCTAGCTGCCCCTATTATTTGTTTTTCAAAGTCCTTTTTAAGTTCTTCCAAGAACTCTTTTTGGGCTTGTGACCATTTGACATTTTTCTTTGAAGTAGAAGTAGCTTCACTATCTTCTGAGTTTGAACTCAGATCTTCTCTATCACTATAGTAGCTATCAATGGTGGGGTTCTGTCTCTTTTGTTTACTCTTTTTTTAGTGGCTTATTTCTTGACTGTTAACTTTGTGTTATAGTCAGGTTCTATATGTTAGAGATGTGAGAATTGGAGTGACACCCCTTGCTGGAGAAATACTATAAGAAATCTCCACCATGAGGAGAAGGTGTCTGAGGGCAAGCCATGTGGCTTGGAAGGTCAATTCCTTGGCATCAGGAAGTGATGTTTGCTCATGGGTACTGTCGATCAAAGCTATCAGCCAATTGGCTTGGAGCTGTGTGTGGGTGAATGGGATGTTTACGGTTTTCACAGGAGGCTTGTGGGATGAAGAAGGGGCAAGGCTCTCACTCTTTCACTGGGGACCTCGGGTGGAGTGGAGGTAGAAATGCTGGCTCCGATAGATAGATAGATCGATAGATAAAGGCATCTAGGCCTCTTTCTCTCTTCTCACCAAATTCTTATGCTCCTTAATAAATGCTTAAAAGTCTAAACTCTTGCTAAAGCTTCTAATATTAATGGTTTCTAATAATAATGGCAACCATTCATTAGATTTTTTAGACAGTATAACTAGAATTTTAGCCACTTTACAGACAGCAACTATTCAGAGATATTATCCCACATTTATATAAAGGTGTAGGGGATAAAGTCTTATGCTTCATGGTTTTTGTACTGTTGTTTTCTGAGCTCCAATGGGGACCTGACTTTAGGTATTCTTCTCCACCCCTGAGACATGGCCAGGGTCCCTAGCAATGAACACTCAGCTCTACCCTGCTTAAATACAATTTGAAGGCAAGTCAAGATAATATCCTTATGATGTCATTGGTCCTCTTTGAGAATAGAAGATGAACAACAAGTTTCAATTCAGATGCACTCATGTCCCATTCCCTCCCCTCCTCAGGAATCTTAAGTAAATGAATGGCTAGGGACAATGGTATGACTGCAGTTTATGTCCTGAAGGACATAAGAAATTCACTGTCTTGCTGGCTTTTTCACACCCTCTTTCTAAGATGAGGAATATCTATTTTGCATCTCAAGGCTTTCAAAATCTCAATCTTTTAGCCTCTGCAGACATTCAACTTCTATCAACATCTAACTGGGGTACTTATTATACTACTATAAAAGGGTTTTTTTTAAGTGCAATTAAAGAAGAGAAGACCACTTTCAACTAGGAGTTTTCAGGAAAGGTTTCATAAAAAAGGTGTCATTTGTGCTGGTCCTTGAAGGATAAGTAGAATTTCATCAGACATTACTGTGGAAAGGAAATTCCAGGTGGCAGGAATGGAAAGGTGTCATCGAAGGTGAGAAGATGAGAAAAAAAAGCAAGGAGTATTTTAGGAATGGTAATTGCTAGTCCAGTTTACCTAAAATAGGTATAGAGAAATAATGGGAGATAAGGCTAGAAAAGTAGAGAGATGTCAGATTATGACAACATTTAATTACTGGTCTTTATTCAGTAGGTGGTTGTTGAGTTATTGAAAGGTTTTTTTATCAAGAAAGTAGCATGGTCAGAGCTTTGCTTCAGAAAAAAATTAATTGACTCTCTATATAAGTAATTAGTAGAGGGAGAGACTGAGATCAATTTAAAGGCTTTTGCATTAAGGTAACTGATAGAGGTAATAAAAGTTGATCTTGGGTAGTGGCAATAACAATATGAAAAAATGTTCTCAAGCCACAAGATGAATCAAAGATATCAAAGATATCAAAGATAGAGAGGGGATAAGTTGTTTAAACAAAGGGTGAGATTGGAGAGACTCCAAGAACACAGTAGATTATAACTATGTTTTAGAACAAGGTTTTTCCTGATATTTTAAGTAATAAAATTCCTTAGATGCAATCCAAGATGAACCCTCTTTTTAGAAAACTCAGTGGTTCCTCAGTTCATGTTACAGTATAACTCCAGAAAACTTAAACATTTTTGTCATATTTTTTAAAGGATAAAGGGGCAGGTTAATATATAACTATGACTATCATTCCCATTGAATGGCAGGACTGGCATGTTATATCATTTACTTCATCTTCTTATATTTTATCTCAGTGGCCTTGGAATCCACTTGTTGAATAGTAATTTTAAAACAACTTGAAAAAGCTTTAGTTATATGGAATAATGTCCATCTGTGTGAAAGTATGGACTCCTGAACTCTAGAAAAATATTATATAAAATGTTTTATAAAGCCCAGCCAAAACCAGGAAAGCAACTTCATCCCAATTGGTGTTCAGTCATTTCAGTTGTGTCTGACTCTTAGTGACCTTATCTGGGGTTTTCTTGGTGAAGATACTGGAGTGGCTTTCCATTTCCTTTTCCAATTCATTTTACAGACGAGAAAACTGAGGCAATCAGGGTTAATTCACTTGCCCAGAGTCACACAGCTTGTAAGTGACTGAAGTTAGATTTGAACTCAGGAAGATAAGTCTTCCTGACTCCAGGTCTGGCACTCTATCCACTGCACCACCTAGCTCCAATGAATAGTAAAATTCCAAGGTTAGCAATGGAATAAGTTAGCCATTTCCTCCAACTTTCTTTTTTCCTTCCTTCACCCTCTGACCAATTATAGTACACAAAGGCCCCAAAGTACAGATTTGGGGGTAGACATAACAGAAAAATCTGTTTCCTTAACAATTGATGCCTTGGAATTCCTGGGCTGATAGCTGATGAAGGAAGCATCACTACCAAATAGATATAGAAAAAGGTAGAAGCTGTTCTTGTGTTGTTTGTTGTATCTCAGAGATAGAAGTACAGATAGTGATAAAGAGTTAGAGGTGGAGGTATAGATAGATGATATAAATATAGAGAAATATATACTACCTGGGCTATCTTTTATGTTGTGTTGATAAACTTATCACCTATCTATTTTTTAAAATAAACATTTTTATTTAAAGTTTTAAATTCCAAATTGTATCCCTCCTTCCCTCCCTCCCAACTCCTCCCTGAGGCAGTAAACAATCAGATATAGTGTATACATGTGCAATTATGTAAAAAATTACCATATTAGTCATTTTGTATAAGAAAACTTGAATAAAAGAAAAAATTAAAGAAAGTGAAAAATAGTATGCTATATTCAATTAATATCAGTTCTTTATTTGGAGGTGGATACTATATTTCATCATTAGTCCTTTGGGATTGTTTTGGATCATTATATGCACAGTTTTATAGCCCTTTGGGCATAATTCCAAATTGCTCTCCAGAATGGTTGAATCAGTTCACAACTCCAACAAGTGAATTAGTGTTCCATTTTCCCCACATCCTCTTCAACATCCAATATTTTCCTTTTTTCTTATATTTACCATTCTGATAACATACCTATCTATTTAAAGAACATTTTCTAGTCGATTGGGAGATGGTGGTGACAGACTCCTCTCCAAAATCCGAAAGACCCCAAGGCCTAAAACAAAGTCTTACCCAAGACTTCCTGTTTTTATGTTTTCCCTCAGAAAACTTAGATGTTCACATGCTTGTAATTATCCTTTTATGCAGATAATATCCACCAATCAGAATTGATTTTTATTTATCAGGGGCATCTCCTTTTCCAAAAATATGTTAAGGCTTCCAGCCTCTCCATCGTTTTGTCTTTTGTTTACTGAGAGAAACCCCTGATCATCAATTTATTGATTATTTGCTACCCTAATTAATAAAATGATTATTAATTACCCAGAAATTCTATCACTTGGGTTCTCATTCATCACATTATTTAAGGTCAGAGATCATATATTAAATGAATCTAATGGCCTCCTGAGCTTCTAATACAGTACTGTGTACTTTGTAGGTATTCAGTAAAGGTCTTGAGTAGTTTACAACAGAAGCACATAAGATCAGATGTAGGGCTCCCTCAAAGGGAGTTGAGAAAATTTAGTATGGTAAGGAGGATTAAACAACATGGAGTAATGAATAAAGAACCATCCCCAAAGCCAGAAAGGTCTGGTTTCATGTCCTACTTCTAATATTTACTGGTTACATGACAGGGTACAAGTCATTTAACTTCTTGAGGTTTCTTCACTTGAGAGTTTCTTATAACAATGAAATCACAGATCCAGTTGCTATCCTATAGTTAGAATTGTTATGGAAATATCCAAGAATTCATTGATGGGAAGTGCTGCCAATCATTTGTATCAACATGCTGAGATATTTTAAGAACCAGTCTATATTATATTTATTTTGCATAGACTCAAAGTATCTATAATTTACCACTGAGTAATAGAAACAGTTTTCCTAAGGCTTATATAGGTACCTTGGAGAAAGGGGGAAACTGGGCAGGGGGCAGGGATGGGTAATGGGGAAGAAGATACAGCTTTCTAAAAAAGGAAAAGTAAGATTTGCACTTCAAAAATAGGCTTGTAAAATTTATAGCAAGCAAATAAGGAAGAAAGAGGTTTACATATCAAATATAGCAAAAAGAGGGAAATACATCTGATAAATTGATATAAGAATTAGTCTACCAAATTTTTTAATGGAACCAGAGTGCTTTTGCTCCTCACCAGTTAATTATCTTGAATGTATTATTGGAAGTCTTAATTGAATTCCATACTATAATAAAAGCCTCATACAATTATATGATTTTCCTTGCTGTTGTTATAATTGTCCTTTCTTGAGCCATGACATCAGGAGGTGATGTCATGATTTGCAGCGAATTGGATTTAAGTGGGGGAGGGCTGTGCAAAGTCACCAGCTTCATTCTCTCCTCCAGAACCATCTGGGTCCAGTGGCAAGATATTGTAAGGGGCTAAAATTCTAGCTAGTTTGTCTAAAATATCTAATGAGTGGTCGCCAATAAATTATAAGCTTTAGCAGGAGTTAGACTTTTAAGCATTTATTAAGGAGAATAAGAATTTGGTAAAGATAGAGAGAAAGAGGCCTAGATTCAGCTATCTATCTTGGGGAGCTGCAGTTCTGCTCCGCTCTCCATGAGAGTCCTAGCAAAAAAGAGCAAGAGCTCTAGCCTTGCCCCCTCTTCCTCCCACAAGAAAACATTACTACCTGACGCCAAAGAAAAGCCACATGTCTTGCCCTCAGGTTCCTTCTGCTCATGGCGGAGCTTTCCTACAGTAGTTCTCCAGCAGATGCATCATTCCAATCATTACAGTCCCCCCTTTGTTTCTTCAAGAAACACAGGGTATTTCCTTGATGAAACAGTAAAAAATAACAGAATATAATACTCTATGCTAACAAACAATATGTTAATAACAATATAGAAAAAGGAGAAAGAGGAAATTTTGTCCAGAGGGGTGGTCCCCTCATAAACTGGTGCTTTGACACTGGCCTGCAGAGGGAGGGCCTCTTCAGAGAATACATGTTACAAATGGTATATATAATAACAGAAGGAAAAAAGAAAAACAACAAAATCAAACTGTTCATTTAAAGTCTTTGAAAGTCTTTTCTCAGATGATTCTTGGGAAGTCCTCTGGGTGTAGTCGTGGAATGGAAATCTTTTCAGGAGTTGATGTGTGGATGCTGGTAATCAGCCAGGAAATTTTCCTACAAAATTGGGCTTAACACAACTTTAAAATAGCTTTGTCAATAATCAAATCAAATGGGGCAGCTAGATGGCGCAGTGGATAGAGCACCGGCAGGTCAGGAGTACCTGAGTTCAAATCCGGCCTCAGACACTTAATACTTACTAGCTGCGTGACCCTGGGCAAGTCACTTAGCCTCAATTGCCTCACTAAAAAAAATTTAAAAATAAAAAAATAAACAACAAATAATCAAATCAAACAATGAGAGTTCTCAAAAACACATCTAAGGGAATTCAGAATCTTAGTTGTTATACATGAAACTGTAACGATTGGAATAATGCCACCTGCTGGATACTTACTGTAGAAGAGTTCTGCCCATGAAGGGAAGGTCTTTGAGGGCAAGACCAGGAGTCTTTTCTTCAGGAGTCAGGAAGTGACGCGGACTAGTGGGAGGAGGAAGGAAGAGACTGGCGCTCAGTCTCGCTCTCTTTCCTCTGGACTCGGGTGGAGAGCGGAGCTAGAAATGTGCTCTCCCTTTAATAGATAGGAATCTAGGCCTTTCTCTCTCTTTACTAAATTCTTATTCTCCTTAATAAATGCTTAAAAGTCTAACTCTTGCTAAAGCTTATAATTTCTTGGCGACCACTCATTAGATATTTTAGACAGTTTAGCTAGAATTTTAACCCTTAACAGATGGCTGACCACGAAGAGGAAAGCTGAACCTCACTTCTGATCTTCCGGTTGGGTAAGAAATTTTCCCTACCCTAACCCTTTAAATCTTAAGTACTGCTGAATTGCCTGGTGTTTTCCCTTTAAATTTTTCAAATGGACCTTTTAAACTCCCTAATTATCCTATTTTTGATTTTAGTCTGTTTAACCAGACAAATGGGAGATAAGATCATGGTAATGCTTTGTTTTTGTGGATTTTCTATTTTTCTTTTTCTTTTTGTTAAAAGAGCCAGCAACTTACTCACACAAGGAAATATCTCTCCCTCTCCCAACCATGCTTTTTCAGAGAAACCTGAAGAGATTCCTGCAGCTTTTCCCAATTCTAACACTAATTGTTGCTCTAATTTTGCATGCCTGGAGGCAATGACCCACCCTCTAGAAGCTTTTAATCCCCTAGCACCTGGAGGCAAAGTGGGGGAAGAGGAATCCAGGCCTGAGTTCAAAATCAAGTCTGATTCAAATTGCTCTGGTCCCTCCCCTCCTCTCCAGACCCCACCCTCTACTCCTCCTATGGCCAAGCCCATAGCTTCCCCTGCCTGGGAAGTCCAGAGATTTGATGCGCATGCTCAACTTTTTCTACCTGCATTTGCAGCTTCAGGCTCAGCCCTTCCCCAGTCTGGCTGTGCTTCTAAGACAACCTTAGAAAACTCTTTAAATTCTAGATATGCTCGTTTTGTTCATAATTTTGCTAACCTGCTTTTGTCTTTAATTAGTAATCTTATAAAGCATTTGTATGGTGAAAAGCCTGACAGACAATATAGAGGGGTTAAAGAAGAAAAACTTATGGTGAATAAGAATGACAATCATCACCATAGTTCAAGACTCTGCTTCTTTTGCCATGGAAGGGTACATATTTTACAGAAATGTAGAAGTAAGCAGCAAGGTATTGATATGAGTATTGGGGATTTTAGATATCGGAATCAAAAGTGTTCTGAATTCACTCAGACTAATAATGTCAGTTCAGAGGTTACATAGGATTTCTATGCTATTACATATACATTTTGGAATTAATGGTATAGGTTTATTTTCATAGAGATTTTAATGCTTTTGAGATTGTGTCTTATACTTAGTTTCTAAAACAAGGAGAATATTTGTAAAAGCTTTTTATAGTCATGTGATCAAGTTTATATTTTGTAATACTCTTATTAATATTAAATTCATATTCATTTAGATTTCCTTAGTTTGAATTTCACTGTATTTTATTGTTCCATGTGTATTTTCTTCTATTCATTTGTCTATCTAATTTTGAAACATTGCAAGATGGTTTTGTTTTTATTATACAATGTTAATTCTAGGAGTATTGTGCTCCCATATTCTGAGTTGTTTGTTTTTGTTACTTTTTCTCAACTGATTATTTGATCAAACTCTTTGAAGCATTTCCCTGGCAAATTGGTTGCCATGGCAAGTGTAAAGAAGTATTATTTTTGATAAGCATATTCAAAAAAAAAAAAAAGAGGGGAACATTTGTAAAAGTTTTCTTTTTTCAAAAAAAAAAGTTTTCTTTGAGATTCTGTTGTGCTTTAACTTGTATTTAAATATGTTCAAATTTTTCACAAAAGTAATTGTATACTAAGTAAAAAAAAATGGGTATTATTTGAAATTGTTGCGTAATTATATATTGTGTTCTGAGTCAAGATGTATTCACATTTTTTGCAATCATTTATTATCCTCAATTTTAAATCCATATGAGACTTGGATTATGGGAACTTATCATTTAAGACATTAATTGCCTTTATTCTGAGTTATCAGATGCCAGTTGGCCAAGATGCCATCCAATCACAAGAGGAATACATGCAAGAGCAGACACTGAACTGTCACATGAGGGGAGACATGCATGAAGTCAAGGTATGGCCGAGGGAACGGCTTTTGACTAATGTTGAGGTTGGATTCTCTTGGTTTAATATTTTATTTTATTTTTCCCCACAATATTGTACAGATGGCTGGAAGTATTGATCCCACCCATCTCACTTCTACACCTGGCTTCTATGCTCCCTCCTATATGCCTGATGCCATGGACCATCTCAATCCCATGCATCTGATTAAGTCTGACTCAGTTTCCTCCAATATGTTCGGTGGCATGGACATATATTCCATCCACCTATTTTAAGCCTGGCATACTGCATGGGCAGTACATATTGCTCAAGTGTGGGAATGCTCATATCCCATCATTTCTCTGTTCTTTTATGGTAACCCCCATAATTATCTCAGGTGTCATGATAAATACAGTGTTGAATTTGGCCTTGACACCTGTTACCAATTATATTAGATTTTTTAATTTCTCATAATGGCATGAGGATAATTAGGCAGATGATGCAAAAAGTGATGAAACAAAGATAAAAATTATTTTTAATAATTAATATCGCAGCAATTGTCTTCTCAATTACCCTCCATAAGGGGGGGACTATAGTAATATTATAATTTTAAAGAATGTTTCAATTTTTGTTTTATTATATGTTTCATGTGTAACAACTAAGATTCTGTATTCCCTTAGACATGTTTTTGAGAACTTTCATTGTTTGATTTTATTATTGACAAAGCTATTTTAAAGTTGTGTTAAGCTCAATTTTGTAGGAAATTTCCTGGCTGATTACCAGCATCCACACATCAACCCCTGAAAAGACTTCCATTCTACGACTACACCTAGAGGACATCTGAGAAAAGACTTTCAGAGACTTTAAATGAACAGTTTTGTTTTGTTGTTGTTTTTTTTTTCTCTTTTCTCTTTCTGTTATAATATACACCATCTGTAACGTGTATTCTCTGCAGAGGCCCTCCCTTTGCAAGACTAATGTCAAAGCGTCGGTTCATGAGGACAAAAAAAATCGCCCCTCTGGACAAAACTTTCCTCTCTTCCTTTTCTATATTGTTGTTCACATATTATTAGTTAGCAATAGTTATTATATTCTTTTTACTGTTCCGTCAAGGAAACATTTTGTTTCTTGAGGAACAACAGGGGGGACTGTAACGATTGGAATAATGCCACCTGCTGGATACTTACTGTAGAAGAGTTCTGCCCATGAAGGGAAGGTCTTTGAGGGCAAGACCAGGAGTCTTTTCTTCAGGAGTCAGGAAGTGACGCGGACTAGTGGGAGGAGGAAGGAAGAGACTGGCGCTCAGTCTCGCTCTCTTTCCTCTGGACTCGGGTGGAGAGCGGAGCTAGAAATGTGCTCTCCCTTTAATAGATAGGAATCTAGGCCTTTCTCTCTCTTTACTAAATTCTTATTCTCCTTAATAAATGCTTAAAAGTCTAACTCTTGCTAAAGCTTATAATTTATTGGCGACCACTCATTAGATATTTTAGACAGTTTAGCTAGAATTTTAACCCTTAACAAAACATATAATAAAACAAAAATTAAAACATTCCCTAAAACTTAATATTACTATAGTCCCCCCTTGTGGAGGATAAATTAAGAAGACAATTGCTGCAATATTAATTTTAAAAAATAATTTTTATCTTTGTTTCATCACTTTTTGCATCATCTGCCTAATTATCCTCATACCATTATGAGAAATATTAAAATCTAATATAATTGGAAACAGATGTCAAGGCCAAATCCAACACTGTATTTATCATGACACCTGAGATACTTATGGGGGTTACCATAAAAGAACAGAGAAATGATGGGATATGAGCATTCCCACACCTGAGCAATATATACTGCTCATGAAATATGCCAGGCTTAAAATAGGTGGATGGGATATATGTCCCTGCCACTGAATATATTGGAGGAAACGGAGTCATACTTAATCAGATGCATGGGATTGAGATGTCCGTGGCAAGAGGCATATAGGAGGGGGCATAGAAGCCAGGTGTAGAATGAGATGGGTGGGATGAAAACGTCCAGTCATCTGTACAATATTGCAGGGAAAAAATTAAACCAAGAGAAACCAACCTCAACATTTGTCAAAAGCCGTTCCCTCAGCTGTACCATGACTTCATGCATGTCTCCCCTCATGTGACAGTTCAATGTCTGCTCTTGCATGTATTCCTCTTGTGATTGGATGGCATCTTGGCCAACTGTCATCTGATAACTCAGAATGAAGAAAATTAATGTCTTAAATGATAAGTTCCCATAATCCAAGTCTCATATGGATTTAAAAATTGAGGGTAATAATGATCACAAAAAAATGTGATTGTACCTTGAATCAGAATATAATATACAATTATGCAATAATTTCAAATAATACCTTTTTTCTAAGTATACAATTACTTTTGTGAAAAATTGGAATATATTTAAATACAAGTTAAAACACAACACAATCTTAAAGAAAACTTTTTTTAAAAAAAAGAAAACTTTTACAAATGTTCCCCTCTTTTTTTTTGAACATGCTTATCAAAAATAATACTTCTAGAATCAATTTACACTTGCCATGGCAACCAATTTGCCAGGGAAATGCTTTATAGAGTTCAATCAAATAATCAGTTGAGAGAAAAAAATAACAAAAGCAAACAACTCAGAATATGGAAGCACAACTCCCAGAATTAACATTGTATTATGAAATAAAAACCATCTTGCATTGTTTCAAAATTAGATAGATGAATGAATAGAAGAAAATATACAATGAAATTCAAACTAGGGAAATCTAAATTAATATGAACTTAATATTAATAAAGAGTATTACAAAATATAAACTTGATCACATGACTATAAAAAGCTTTTACAAATATTCTCCCTTTTCTAAAAAAAAAACTAAGTATAAAACACAATCTCAAAAGCATGAAAATCTCTATGAAAATAAACCCATACTGTTAATTTCAAAATGTAGATGTAATAGCATAGAAATCCTATGTAACCTCTGAATTGACATTATTTCTCTGAGTGAATTTAGAACACTTTTAATTCCAATATCTAAAATCCCCAATACGCATATCAATACCTTGCTGCTTACTTCTACATTTCTGTAAAATATGTCTTCTTGAAATATGATGATGATTGTCATTTTTATTCAGTTTAAGTTTGTCTTCTTTAACCCCTCTATTTTCTCTGTCAGTCTTTTCATAATCTAAATGCTCTATAAGGCTACTATTTAAAGACAAAAGGAGGTTAACAAAATTGTGAACAAAACGAGCATATCTGGGATTTAAAGGGTTTTCCAAGGTTGGTTTGGGAGAAGCATAGCAGGTCAAGTCAGAATCACAGCCAGGCTGGGGAAAGGCTGAGCCTGACTGCTCTGGTAACTGAGTAGAAGCTGCAAATGCAGGTAGAGAAAGCTACGCATGAGCAAGATCAGGTCTTAGATCAGGATTAGATCTCTGGACTTCCCTGGCAGGAGGATCAAGGGGCTTGGCCATGGGAGGAGTAGGAGGTGACACTAGAGGAGGGGGAGGATGTGGGGTCCCGAGAGGAGGGGAGGGACCAGGGCAATTTGAATCAGACTTGGTTTTGAACTCAGGCCTGGTTTCCCCTTCCCCCACTGCTATGGGATTAAAGGCTTCTAGAGGCTGGGTTGTTGCCTCCAGGCATGCAAAATTAGAGCAACAATTTGTATTAGAATTTGGAAAAGCTGCATAAATCAGAAGTTTCTCTGAAAAGGCATGGTTGGGAGAGGGGAGTATATCTATATTCCCTTGTTTGAGCACCTTGCTCACTCTTCTAACAAAAATAAAAATAAAAATAGAAAATCCACAAAAACAAAGCATTAACATCTTATCCCCCATTTGTCTGGTTAAAAAGACTAAAATCAGGAACAGGGTACTTAGGGAGTTTAAAAGACCCATTTGAAAATTTAAAGTGAAAACAGCCAATACTTAGCAGTACTTTCCAATTTAAGGGGACAGGGTAGGGGAAATCTTACCCAACCAGAAGATCAGAAGACAGAGATTCAGCTTTCCTCTTCATGGTCAGCCATCCATAAGGGGCTAAAATTCTAGCTAGTTTGTCTAAAATATCTAATGAGTGGTCGCCAATAAATTATAAGATTTAGCAAGAGTTAGACTTTTAAGCATTTATTAAGGAGAATAAGAATTTGGTAAAGAGAGAGAGAAAGAGGCCTAGATTCAGCTATCTATCTCAGGGAGCTGCAGTTCTGCTCCGCTCTCCATGAGAGTCCTGGAGAAAAAGAGTGAGAGCACCAGCCTCGCCCCCTCTTCCTCCCACAAGTAAACATCACTTCCTGATGCCAAAGAAAAGCCACATGTCTTTCCCTCAGGTGCCTTCTGCTCATAGTGGAGCTTTCCTACAGTAAGTCTCTAGCAGGTGGCATCATTCCAATCATTATAATATACATGAAGATGATTGGAGATGGCCCCAGATGTTTGAGAAAATCAGGGTGGTGACTTGCCCAGGATCATACAGCTAGTAAGTATCAAGTGACTGAGGCAGGATTTGGGTTTTGGGGGTTATTTTTGGCAGGACAATGGGGGTTAAGTGACTTGCCCAGGGTGACACAGCTAGTAAGTGTCAAGTGTCTGAGGTCAGATTTGAACTCAGGTACTCCTGAATCCAGGGCTGGTGCTTTATCCACTGTACCACCTAGCTGCCCCTGAGGCAAGATTTGAATTCATGTCCTCCTGTCTCCAGGGCCAGTGCTCTATCCACCTAGCTTCCTCTATGATTTTCCTTGCAAATGAAATGGCAGTGCTGGAGCCAATTGGAAAGGGAACTTTAAAAAAAATTATTTAATTTTCTAAATCAAAATCTTGAACTTAAGGCTCTTTTCCCTTTCTGGTCTTAAAAACATTCCTATCAGATAATGATTCACATATACATAGCACTGAGCCTGGAGCAGTCCACCAGTAAGGCTCCACCCACCTGCAAACCAGCAGCTCCATGAGCAGGTGAATAGTCTGGGCAGCATAGCAGGGGCCCTAATCAGGTACCCTAAAGCTGGCAGGGACCACCAAAGAGGGTTTGACCCCACTGCTGACCAGTAGTGAAGTCCTGCTCAAGACTGGTCAACATCAAGTTCCCACCCCTGAGACCTCCCAGCAGGAAGACTGTTTACAGGGTAAATCAGGAGCAGGGACTCAACAGATTGCAACAAAATTACCCTTCCAGGGCCTGCTAGCAGAGTGACTGTTTACTATAGCAACCCTGCAGCAGGACACCCCCCCCCCCACCTTCCTCCTATACACACATTTGGGCAGATTGGAAACAAAATTACTCCTCCAGGGCCTGCTAACAGAATAACCCAGAAGCAAGGAACCTCCCCTGGGGCTGACCAACAACAGCATCACTTCTACAGGGCCAGCCATTAGAAAGACTTTGTTAACTTTAGTAACCTGGTAAAAGCAAGCAGCTAAGCACTGAAGCCCTGTGAAAATCAACAATAAGATCCATAGCCTCAGCACAAACCTTAGGACCGTTTAGGAATAGAGCCCAACTCGAAAAAAAAAAATCAAGGCAACTATAGTGATAGGGAAAATCAAGATATAAACATATAGAAGGAGAATAGTAACAAAATGCCTACAAGCTAAGCTTCAAATAAAAATGGAAATTGGTCTCAGGCCCAAAAAAGAATTTCTGGAAGAGCTTAAAAAGAACTTTAAAAAGAAAATTAGAGGGGCAGTACAGTGGATAGAGCACTGGCCCTGGATTCAGGAGGACCTGAGTTCAAATCTGGCCTCAGACACTTAACACTTACTAGCTGTGTGACCCTGGGCAAATCACTTAACCCCAATTGCCTCACTTTAAAAAAAAAGAAAATTAGAGAAGTAGAAGAAAAATTGGGAAAAGAAATAAAAATAATGCAAGAGAACCATGAAAAAGAAATACAAAATTTTACTGAGGAAAATAACTCCCTAAAAAACAGATTTAACCAAATGGAAAAGAAAGTTCAAAAGGTCACTGAAGAAAATAATTCTCTAAAAATTAGAATAGAATAAATGGAAACTAATGACTCTATGAGACATCAAGACACAATAAAACAAAATAAAAAAAGTTTTTTAAAAAATAGAAGAAAATTTGAAATTTCTCATTGGAAAAACAACTGACCTAGAAAATAGATCCAGGAGAGATAATATAAGAATTATTGTACTACCTGAAAGCTATGATCAAATAAAATAAAATAAAGCCTGGACAATATCTTTCAAGAAATCATCAAAGAAAACAGCCCTGAAATATTGGAACCAATCAGCACCTAAAAGAGATTCCAAAATGAAAACTTCCTGGAACATCATAGCTAAATTACAAAGTTCACAGATCAAAGAAAAAGTATTCCAAGCAGCCAAAAAGAAACAATTCAAATACCATGGAACTACAGTCAGAATTACACAGGGCTTGGCAGCTTCCACATTAAAGAATCACAGGGCTTTGAATATAATATACCGGAAAGCAAAGGAGTTAGGTTTACTGCCAAGAATCACCTACCCAGCAAAACTGAATATATTCTTTCAGGGGGAAAAAATGGGTATTTAATGAAATAGAGGACTTTCAAGCATTTCTGATTAAAAGGCCAGAGTTGAAGAAAAAATTTGACCTCCAAATACAAGACTCAAGAGAAACATAAAAAGACAAAAAAGAAACAAGGAAGAAAAACTAAGAAATTAAATAAGGTTAAACTGTTTATATTTATAAGTCTTAATAAATTAATAAAATTATTATAATATAAGATATAATAATAATAATATAATAATAAGAGCAATTAGGAGTATATGTAGAGAGAATATGTGGTCATAAATTAATATCGAAGGGATGATAATATTTGTAAGTCTTAACAACTTTATTATAAGAATAAATAGAAGGAATATATGTAGACAGAGGGTGTGGTTATAAGGTGACAGTTATGGAATGACACCCAAAAAAACAAAATAAAGGGGTAAAAAGAAATTGCACGGAAGAAGTAGGAGGGGAGAAATTGACTGGGGTGAATTGTCCCCCACACACAAAAGTGGCATGAAAGAACTATCGTAATGAAGGGGAAGATGGAGGGCATGGGAAAAGACTAAACATTACTCTCATCAAAGTTGGCTCAAAGAAGGCCAACAAACACACTCAGTTGGATATAGAAATCTATCTTACCCTAATAGGAAGTTTAAAAAGGGTACTGTGACAATAGAAGGGGAAGGGAACTGATACAAGAGAGGGGATATTAGGGAAGGTGGCGATCACAAGTAAAACACTTTCAAGAAGGGAGAGGGTGGGGGAGGTCAGAGTGGGAGGGATAAACAGGTGAAAAATAGCATGGAGAGAAATGAACAGTTAGTTATTAACTATAAATGTGAATGGGATGAAAGCAGAAGTGGATAACAGAATGGATTAAAAACCAAATAATGTTGTTTACAAGAAACACATTTAAAGCACAGAGATACAAATAGGGCACACATAAGGGGCTGGAACAGAATCTATGATGCTCCAGTTGAAGCAAAGAAAGCAGGGTAGCAGTAATGATTTCAGAAAAAGAAAAAGCAAAAATAGATCTAGTTAAAAGAGATAAAGAAGGAAACTTTATTTTGCTGAAAGGTACCATACACAATAAAGTCAAATCAATACTTAACATATATGCACCAAATGGTATAGCATCTAAATTTTTGAAGTAGAAGTTGAATGAGTTAGAGGAAGAAATAGATAATAAAACTATCCTAGTGGGGGACATTAACCTTCCCCTCTCAGAACTGGATAAATCTAACCAAAAAAATAAACAAGAAAAAAGTTAAGGAAATGAATACAATTCTTAAAAAGTTAGGTATGATAGATCTCTGGATAAATCTAACCAAAAAATAAGAAAGAAGTGAAGGAAATTGATAAAATTCTTGAAAAGTTAGATATGATAGATCTCTGGAGAAAACTTAATGGGAATAGAAAGGAATATACCTGCTTCTCAGCAGTACATGGGACCTACACAAAAAATGATTATGTATTAGGGCATAAGAACCTTACAACCAGATGCAGAAAAGCAGAAATAGTAAGCACATCCTTTCCATATCATAATACAATAAAAAATTATATTCAATAATAGACAATTGAAAGAGAGATTTAAACCAATTGGAAATTAAATAATCAGATCCTAAAAAATAAGTGAGTCAAAGAACAAATCATAGAAACAATTAACGATTTCATTAAAGAAAATGAAAATGGGATGTGGTCAAAGCAGTTCTTAGGGGAAAATTAATATCCCTAACTGCTTACATCAATAAAATAGGGGAAAAGCAGAGTAATGAATTGGGCATGCAACTAAACAAAAAAAAACCTAGGAAATGAAGAAATTAAAAATCCCCAACTAAACACAAAATTAGAAATCCGGAAAATCAAAGGAGAGATTAATAAAATTGAAAGTAAGAAAACTATTGAATTAATAAATAAAACTGGAAGATAGTTTTATGAAAAAAACAATAAAATAGATAAAGCATTAGTTAATTTGATGAAAAAAAGGAAAGAAGAAAAATAAATTACTGGTATCAAAAATGAAAGGGGTGGGGGGGCAGCTAGATGGCACAGTGGATAGAACACCAGCCCTGGAGTCAGGAGAATCTGAGTTCAAATCTGGCCTCAGACACTTAACACTTACTAGCTGTGTGACCCTAGGCAAGTCACTTAACCCCAATTGCCTCACCCAAAAAAAAAAAAAAATGAAAGGGGTGAAATCACCACCAATGAGGAGGAAATTAAGACAATCATTAGGAAATATTTTGCCCAATTATATGCCAGTAAATTTGACAATTAAAATAAAATAGATGAATATCTATAAAAAATATATATACAGGGGCAGCTAGGTGGCTCAGTGGATAGAGCACAGGCCCTGGAGTCAGGAGGACCTGAGTTCAAATCCGGCCTCAGACACATGACACTTACTAGCTGTGTGACCCTGGGCAAGACACTTAACCCCAATTGCCTCACCGAAAAAAAAAAAGAAAAGAAAAGAAAAGAAAAAAATATATAAATTACCCAGATTAACAGAAGAAGAAAAAATATGTTTAAATAAACCATTTTTTTTTGTTTGAACTCAGGTCCTCCTGAATGCAAGACCAGTGCTTTATCCACTGTGCCACCTAGCTGCCCCAATAGCCCATTTTAGAAAAAGAAATTGAACAAGCCATCAATGAACTTCCTAAGAAAAAAAGCCCAAGGACCAGATGGATTCACAAGCAAATTCTATCAAAAATTTAAAGAATAATTAATACTATATAAATTATTTGAAAAAATAGAGTCCTACCAAATTCCTTTCGTGAGATAAATATGGTCCTGATACCCTAACCAGGAAGAGCCAAAACAGAGAAAGAAAATTATAGACCAATATCCCTAATGAATATTGATGCAAAATTTTAAAATAAAAAACTAGAAAAAGATTACAGCAATATATCACAAGGATCATACACTATGACCAGGTGGGATTTGTATCAGGAATGTAGGACTGGTTCAAAATTAGGAAAACTATCAGCATAATTGACCATATTAATAACAAAAGCAACAGAAATCATATGATTATCTCTATAGGTGAAGAAAAGGCCTTTGACAAAATACAGCACCCATTCCTATTAAAAACACCAGAGAGCATAGGGAAAAAAAAAAAAAGGACCTTACCTTAAAATGATAAGTACTATTTATCCAAGACCATCAGCAAGCATTATTTGTAATGGGAATAAGCTTTCCCAATGCATTCAGGGGTGAAGCAAGGATGCTCATTATCACCTCTATTATTTACTATTGTGCTAGAAATGTTAGCTATGACAATAAGAGAAGAAAAAGAAATTAAAGGAATGTGGGAACCAATTTTTTAATTGGGGAGTGCTAGCTAAGCAGCTCACCACAATATTGGGGCAAGGAAGGAGACTGGCAGCCTCCCTCAAAACAGAACAAAATTTATTTTAACAAGAACGAACTTAAAAAAAAAAAAAAACCACAAACAGGATCAGTAGGATCAAGGGAAAGGAAATAAAATGGAGAAAGGGAAATTATAATACCTGAAAAAATACCACCACCCAGGAACCGGCTGAAAATACCAGCAGAATGCCTGTCACTTTCCAGCTTCCACCTAGAATGCCCAATTCTCCTCCCCCAAACCTAGAAAGGCCACACACAGCCCCAGCCAATGGGATGGCCACTCTCACAGTCACATGACTGCCCTCACTAGGCTTCCTATCATTATAATTTTGCCAGGCCCATGTAGGCATCGGCGAGTGGTGATGACATGAGGTGCCAGAGCCCTGGCAACGGCTACAACCAGTGGATGGAGCTCCGTGAGGTTTGCGGAGCCCCAGGCCAGTGCGTGACGAGGCATAAAAACCTCAAATAACAATTAATTCTTTACAGGAATTAGAATATATCATGAGGAAACAAAACTATCACTCTTTGCAGATGATATGATGTTATACTTAGAAAGTCCTAGAGAATCAACTGAAAAGCTACTTGAAATTATTAACAACTTTAGGAAAGTTGCAGGATACAAAATAAACCCACATAAATCATTGACATTTCTATATATTTGCAATAAAGTCCAGCAACAAGAGATAGAAAGAGAAATTCCATTTAAAATAATTGTTGCCAATATAAAAAACTTAGAAGTCGGGGCAGCTAGGTGGCGCAGTGGATAGAGCACCAGCCCTGGATTCAGGAGGACCTGAGTTCAAATCTGGCTTCAGACACTTGACACTTACTAGCTGTGTGACCTTGGGCAAGTCACTTAACCCCAACTGCTTCACCAAAAAAAAAAAAAAAACCCAATAAAAAATAAAACAAACTTGGAAGTCTACCTCCCAAGACAACTATATGACCAGAACTACAAAATACTTTTCACAGAAATAAAGTCAGATCTAAACAATTGGGAAAATATCAATTGCTCATGGGTAGGCTAAGCCAATATAATAAAAATAACAATCCTAAGTTAATTTATTAATTTAGTGCTATACCAATCAAACTACCAAAAAATATAGAGCTAGAAAAAAATAATAACAAAATTCATCTGGAAAAACAAAAGTTCAAGTATATCATGGGAATCAATAAAAAAATGCAAAAGAAGTTGGTCTAGCAGTACCAGATCTCAAATTGTACTATAAAGTAGTAATTATCAAAACAATCTGGTACTGGCTAAGAAATAGACAGGTAGGGGGTGGCTAGGTGGCACAGTGGATAGAGCCCCGGCCCTGGAGTCAGGAGTACCTGAGTTTAAATCCGGCCTCAGACACTTAACACTTATTAGCTGTGTGACCCTGGACAAGTCACTTAACCCCAATTGCCTCACTTAAAAAAATTAAAAAAAAAAATTAAAAGAAATAGACAGGTAAATCAGTGGAATAGAATGGATAGAAATTACACTAAACTAGATGACTATAGTAATCTAGTATATGATAAACCCAAAGATCCAAGCATTTGGAACAAAAACTCATTATTGAACAAAAACTGCTGGGAAAACTGGAAAACAGTAGGGCAGAAACTAGATATAGACCAACATCTCATACCATATACTAAAATAAGGTCAAAATGGGTGCATGATTTACACATAAAGGATGATACCATCAACAAATTAAGAGAGTATAGAATCATTTATCTGTCAGATTTATGGGCAGAGGAAGAATTTAGGACCAAAGAAGAAATAGAGAGTAAAATAAAATGTAAAATAGATCATTTTGATTATATAAAATTAAAAAGCTTTTGCACAAACAAAACGAATGTAACCAAGATTACAAGGGAAATAGAAAACTGGGGGGAAAATTTTGAAACAAATATCTCTAATAAAGGCCTATTTCTCAAATAAATAAAGAACTGCATCAAATTTTTTAAAATATAAGTCATTCCCTAATTGAAAAATGGTCAAAGGGTATAAACAGGCAGTTCTCAGACAAAGAAATCAAACTACCTATAATCATATGAAAAAAATGCCCTAGATTCCTATTGGTCAGAGAAATGCAAATTAAAACAACCTCACACCGTGGGCGGCTAGGTGGCGCAGTGGATAATGCACCAGCCCTGGATTCAGGAGGACCTGAGTTCAAATCCTGCCTCAGACACTTGACACTTACTAGCTGAGTGACCTTGGGCAAGTCACTTAACCCCCATTGCCCCACCAAAAAAAACAACCTCACACCTATCAGAGTGTCAAATATAATTAAAATAGAAAATATTAGATGTTGGAGGGGATGTGGGAAAGCTGAGACACTAATCCACTGTTGGTGGGAGTTGTGAAAAGATCCAACCACTCTGGAGAGCAATTTGGAACTATGCCCAAAAGGCTACAAAACTGTGCGTACCCTTTTATCCAGCAATACCATTGCTAGGTTTATATCCCAAAGACATCCCCAAAAAGAGAAAAAGACCTATTTGTACAAAAATATTTCTAGCAGCTCTTTTTGTGGTGGCTAAAAATTGGAAATCAGAGAAATACCCATCAATTGAGGAATGGCTAAACAAACTGTGTTATATGATGGCAATGGAATATTATTGTGCTATAAGAAATGACAAGCAGGATGCTTTCAAAAAGGCCTGGAAAGATATGTATGAACTGAAGTATAGTAAAGTGAGCAGAACCAAGAGAATATTGTGCACAGAGACAGCAATATTTTTTTTTGGTTGGGCAATGAGGGTTAAGTGATTTGCCCAAGGTCATATAGCTAGTAAGTGTCAAGTGTCCGAAGCTAGATTTGAACTCAGGTCCTCCTGACTTCAGGGCTGATGCTCTATGTACTGTGCCACCTAGCTGCCCCAGACAGCAATATTTTTTGATGAAGAACTGTGAGTGACTTGACTATTCTCAATAATACAATGATCCAAGACAATCTCAAAGGGCTATTGATGTAACATACTATCCGCCTCCAAAGAAAGAACTGATATTGATGGAATACAAACTGAAGAATGCTATTTTTCACTTTCCTTCATTTTTTTCTTTTAATCAAGTTTTCTTGTGCAAAATGAAAGATCCAAAGCCTTCCACTATGCTTGATGCTTGTCTCTGTGTCTTTTACTACAGAGTTAAAATTTTAAATATTTGTTCATTCATTGATGTTGGCAATTTAAAATGAAAATTATTTATACAGTCTCTTGATGGTTTTTAATGTCTTTGTCCAATTAGTGGTTCAGAATGGTGATCATATGCATTGAAGTGCATATGTGTGAATTCAGTTTGAAGAGTAGGGAAATGTTCAGTTCAAATGAAATAATATTATGGAGATAAGAAAAAAGTATTCAATATTTTTTACTACCTTCTAAGTCATACTACACAAACTCCATTTAATTTTGAAGACCAACTGTATTTATTAAAATGTTTTCTCACTGATTGATTTCATTTTAATATGTTATACAATATTTCACTTTAGACTGTTGATCTTAGGAATCTCATACCACTGTATCTTTAAAAGATTAACAAGTTACACCTGGGAGGGGGGGCAGCTAGGTGGCGCAGTGGATAAAGCACTGGCCCTGGATTCAGGAGTACCTGAGTTCAAATCCAGCCTCAGACACTTGACACTTACTAGCTGTGTGACCCTGGGCAAGTCACTTAACCCCCATTGACCTGCAAAAAAAAAAATAATAACAAGTAAGTTACACCCTTTCTATATAACTTATAAAGTCACTAATGAGTATTATTCTTAATTTTCATGGTAGAAAGCTGAGATTTAGTCAGATAAAACTATCCAAAGTCACATAGTAAATTAAATAGCAAAGTCTGGGGGCACCTAGGTGGTGCAGTGGATAAAACACCGGCCCTGGATTCAGGAGTACCTGAGTTCAAATCCAGCCTCGGACACTTGACACTTACTAGCTGTGTGACCCTGGGCAAGTCACTTAGCCCCCATTGCCTTGCAAAAAAAAATTTAAATAACAAAGTCTGATTATCAATAAAAAAAAAAGAGCTTAGACATCATCTTCCAGGAAATTATCTAGGAAAATTGCCCTGATATTCTAGAAGCAGAAGGTAAAATAGAAATTGAAAGAATCTACCAATAACCTCCTGAAAGAAATCCCAAAATGAAAACCTCCAGGAATATTATAGCCAAATTCCAGAGCTCCAAGGTCAGTAAGAAAATATTGCAAACAGCCAAAAAGAAACAATTCAGGTACTGGGGAGCCCCGGTCAGGATAGCACAAGATCATGTAGCTTCTACATTAAAGGATAAGAGGGCATGGAATATAATATTCCAGAGGGCAAAGGAATTGGTATCACCAAGAATCACCTATCTAGCAAAACTGAGCATAATCCTTCAGAGGAAAAAATGGGACTTCAACGAAAAAGAGGACTTTTAGGTATTCATGATGACAAGATCTGAACTGAATAGAAAATTTTGACTTTCAATACAAGACCCTAAAGCATAAAAAGGTAAACAGGAAAAAGAAATTAGGAGGGATGTTAAAAGGTTAAACTATTTACATTGGAAGATGATATATCTAACTCATAAGAACTTTCTCAGTATTAGGGCAGATGATAAAAATAAATTTAGACGGAAGGCACAGGTGGGAATTGATTATGAAGGGATGATATCTGTAAAGCATCTTTTTTGTTTATGTTTTTTTGTTGTTCGGTGGTTTGAGTTGGGAGACATGCTTCGGGTTGTGTAGTTGGTGAGTTTCTTGTGTCTGAGGCAGATTTAGGCTCAGGTCCTACTGGGTCCAGGGTGGGTGCTTTGTCCACTGTGTCACCTAGCTGCCCCATGATGACATCTTTAGGATAAAATTGAGGAGTGAAAGGAATGCACAGGGGGAGGGGGAAAGGGAAAGCTAGAATGAAGTGAAATCCCACATGAAAGAAGTAGGAAAGGGCTTATGGAGTGGGGGGAGAGATGGGGGAGGAGCAGGGCAGTGAATGAGTCTTACATTCATAGGAATTGGCTCAAAGACCTTAATCTCATCAGAGCTGGTTCAAGGAGGAAATAACATATGTACTCAATTGGGTGGAGTAATCTATCTAACCCTGCAGGAGGGAGGGGTGAAAGAAGGGAGGGCAGACTGGGGGAGGGAGTAGTCAGAAGCAAATCCCTTTTGAAGAGAGATAGGGTGAAAGAAGATAGAAAATAGAGTAAATATGGGGAAGGTAATCAGATGGAAAGAAACAATTAACAATAGTAATTGTGAAAAAAAAATTTTGAAGCAGAGGCAAGAGTAATGTAAGATGGTGATTGATTGATTATGATGATTGGATTTAAAAAAAAAAAAGAGCTACCAATACCTCTTCCCAAGGGTGGATGTACAGCATTTCTTACCCAGTGGAAGACCTACAAGTTATAACTAGGACTGCCCCGAAGAAACATCAGCAAATGACAGAATCACAGAGAAGCTGAAGATCAATAGCCTGATAGTGGACACCATCAACATTCAGTTTGATCATATTTCCAGACTAGAAGATGACATTGGCAACTCTGCTGAAATAGAAGCTGTAATACTGGACACAGGGAGATGTTTCCTTAGTGATATTGTCCTAAGATTATATGTTGCTCTGGCTATGTATGTTTCCTGGAAAAATATGTTCCCTGTGGATGTTCCTTTTCCTTCTTGACTTCCTATGTTTCCATTCTCTTCACTAGAATTCTTTGGCCAGATACATCCCATTCATGTGGGCTTTCTTCTACTCTTGTTCTGTCATCAGATTGCTAGATAGCCAGTGGAGAGATTTCTGGATTTAGGAGTTGGAAGATCTAAATTCAAATCCTGTCAGATATAGCTGTGTGACCATGAGCAAATCACAACCTCTATAAACCTCATTTTCTTATTTGTAAAAGCAGGGTCTGACCTCTAAGGTCTTTATTATTTTATATTCACCTCCATATGGTTTCTTCCACCAATGATGTGATTGCTCATGAGAAAATTTGTTCTTATATTTATGGATGAATATTCTTTTTCATTTATATTTTTCCATGTTCTTTAATTAAATCTATTTTGTTGGGTTTTTTAAAAGTTTAAAAAAAATAAATAAATGGATAAATAAATAAATTAAATCAGCCCTTCCATCAGTTGAACAAAACTCCCTGGGGGTAGGCCAGAAGGGTGCTGGAGAGTTTCTTCCTGAAACATTGGGCATTCATCTCTATGATTGCACTGATTATGGCCAACTCAAAATTACATTTGTATATTATTAAAAATTTACATATATACTAACATTGCATATATTATGAAACAAAAAATTTAGAAGTAAGAGGTGAGAGTCTGGTTAAGAGAGAGGTTAGGACAGTACATGTAGATCTAAGAATCATCAATATAGAAATGATAATTTAATCCATGAGAGTTGGAGAGATCATTAAGTGAAATAATATAGAGGGAGAAGAGAAGGGGACCTAGGGTAGAATGCTATAGCATTAGGGGGCATGATCTGGATGAAATAGATGTCCTATAGACTTCTGAAATTCAACATGTCTAACCTGAACTCATGATTTTTCCTCTTTTCTGAACTTCTTGATTACTATAAGGTCATCACCATCCTCTTAGTCACCCAGTCTCCCAATGTAGGTGTCATTCTTGCCTCCTCCCTAACTCAGCACCATCTCCCTCCCACACTCCTATATCCAGTCTGTTGCTAAGGACTGTCAATTTCACCTTTGCAGTATTTCTGGAATATGCTAATTTCTCTCCTCCAATACTGCTGATACTGGTACTGATACTGCCCTAATACAGACTCATCTACTCACATCTGGACTATTTTGTAATAGCTTGCTATTTGGTATGCCTGCCACAAATCTCTCCCTACTCCAGTCCATTCTCCATTCAGTCACTAAAATGTGACCATGTCACATCACTCTCCCCTTCACTCACTCAATAAACTCCAGTGGCTCCTTATCATCTCTAGAATCAAATATAAAATACTCTTTAGGCATTCAAAGTCCTTCATAACCTAGTCTCTTCCTCATTTTTCCCATCTTCTTATATCTTTCATCTCCCTCCCTTATGTATTCCTCAATCTAGTAACATTGGTCTCCTTGTCACAAGGCATTTTGGCTGGTGGTACCCCATACCTACATTGTCCTCCCTCCTCATCCTCATCATCTCCTAAATTCCCTAGTTTCCTTCAAGTCCCAAACTAAAAAAGACAATCCTCTTTTTTGTGTTATTAATAAGGTTTTTAATGTAGTATACTTTGTAGAGTGTTTGGGTGCTTGTTGTGTTAAAACAAAATGTATCAATAAATTCAATGGGGGGGGGGGCAGAGCCAAGATGGCAGAGAGAAGCCAGAAAGTTGTATGAGCTCTCCCAAGTTTCCCACAAAAACAACATTAAATCAAACCTCTAAACAGATTCTGAAACTACAGAACCTACAAGACAGAAAGACACAATCTTCCAACTTGAGATAATTTAGAAAACTTCAGGAAAGGTTGGTCTCACTCAAGCAAAAGGAGAGCACAGTGCAGCTCAGCACAGCACAGCACAGCATGGAGGGAGTCTGGGCAATTCAGCAGGAAGCTCTTTGCCCTAGCACAGCAACTGAGGCCCCTTGATCCTGGCTCAGCAAGCTGATGGTGCAGCAGGCCAGTTTTGAGATCTGCCAGCACCAGCTGAGAGGGACTGCTGCCAACTGGAAGACCACCCATGGAACAGAAGCAACTGGGCCTGGCCATCACAGTGCCTGGAGCAAGCACAGGGAACAAGCCCAAGGCAGTAAGAAATCCACAAGCCATAGAGGCCTCAGAGTAGAAAGCCAGTGACACAGCCCCTATTCCCCAGCACAAGAAGCTTGAGTGACCCTTGTGTTCCAGGAGCAGACCTCAACTTTAAAAAAATAAGCTACAATATGAATAAGAAACAAAAAGGGGCTCTTACCACTGAGAGTTTCTGTGTCAATAGGGAAGAGCTAAACACAAAACTCAGATGAGGACAATACTCTCAAATTGCCTGCATGTGAAGCCTCAAGAGGGAAGATGAATTGGTCTCAAGACCAAAAAGTCTTCTTAGAAGAGCTCAAAAAGGATTTTAAAAATCAATTAAGGGGGCAGCTAGATAGCGCAGTGGATAAAGCACTGGACTTGGATTCAGGAGGACCTGAGTTCAAATCCAGCCTCAGACACTTGACACTTAACTAGCTGTGTGACCCTGGGCAAGTCACTTAACCCTCATTGCCCTGCAAAAAAAATAAATAAAGGGGGCAGCTAGGTGGTGCAGTGGATAAAGCACTGGCCCTGGATTCAGGAGGACCTGAGTTCAAATCCAGCCTAAGACACTTGACACTTACTAGCTGTGTGACCCAGGGCAAGTCACTTAACCCCCATAGCCCCGCAAAAAAAAAAATTGATTGAGAGAGGTAGAAGAAAAAATGGGGAGAGAAATCAAAGCAACACAAGAAAATTATGAAAAAAGAATCAACAGCTTGGAAAAGGATGCACAGATATTGACTGAATAAAACAACTCCTTAAAAAATTCATTTGGTCAAATGGAAAAGGAGGTACAAAAGTTTACTGAAGAAAACAGTCCCAGACTGTTGCTCAACCCCAGAATAATGTCATTCACCAATCCCAAAGTGGCTTTTATCCCCAAGACTGCCCTTCAAGAGGGAGCTGGAGTCTTTCTGAACCTCCTCCAGGGATAACCTATCCCCCACTGGAAGAGTCAGGGGCAGCTCTTTCTGTCCCAAGGATGCAATGCTTGGCTGGGGGTGGACAGTGGGTAGGATCCAGATGAGGGGGGAGCTGGAAGTGGACCCCCCCTTCCCCTGCCAGCCTCTGCTATTAGAAATATTCCTCATGGGAGGACCTGGAATGGCAGGGCTCCACAATCTCAGTGGAGAGCCATGATTCCATTCATTGATTCTTTTTTTAAATAAAGATGTTCCACAGACAAAAGAAAAGAAAAGAAAACAGTGCCTTAAGAATTCAAATTGGACAGATGGAAGCTAATGACTCCATGAGACACCAGGAATCAGTCAAACAGAATCAAAAGAATGAAAAAATAGAAGAAAATGTGAAATACTTCATTGGAAAGACAACTGACCTGGAAAATAGATCCAGGAGAGACAATTTTAAAATTATTGGACTACCTGAAAGCCATGATCAGAAAAAGAGTCTAGACATCATATTCTAGGAAATCATCAAGGAGAACTGCTCTGATATTATAGAATAAGAGGATAAAATTATCATTGAAAGAACCTACCAATCACCTCCTGAAAGAGACCCCAAAAGGAAAACTTCAAGGAATACTGTAGCCAAATTCCAGAATTATCAGTTGAAGGAGAAAATACTGCAAGCAGCCAGAAAGAAGCAATTTAAATATCATGGAGCCACAGTCAGGATTGCACAGGACTTGGCAGCTTCAAAACTAAAGGATTGCAGGGCTTGGAATATGATATTCCGGAAGACAAAGGAGCTTGGATTGTAACCAAGAATCAACTACACAGCAAAACTGAGCATTCTCTTTCAGAGGAAAAGATGAACATTCAATAAAATAGAAGACTTTCAAGGTTTCCTGATGAAAAGCCCAGAACTGAATAGAAAATTCGATCTTGACATACAAGACTCAAGAGAAGTTTAAAAACTGTGATGTATAAAATCTAAATGTGTGAATAAAATTAATGCGTGGTCATCTTAAATTAGAAACTCATAGCATTATGAATTTGGAGTATTAAGCATTTTTTTTTGTGGGGCAATGGGGGTTAAGTGACTTGCCCAGGGTCACACAGCTAGTAAGTGTCAAGTGTCTGAGGCCAGATTTGAACTCAGTTACCCCTGAATCCAGGGCCATTGCTTTATCCACTGTGCCACCTAGCTGCCCCGGCATTTATTTTGTTGTTTTTTTTGTTTTGTTTTCGCAGGGCAATGAGGGTTAAGTGACTTGCCCAGGGTCACACAGCTAGTTAAATGTCAAGTTTCTGAGCTTGAATTTGAACTCATGTCCTCCTGAATCCAAGGCCAATGCTTAATCCACTGTGCCACCTAGATGCCCCACATTAAACATTTATTAAAGTATAATAGGAGTTAGTAAAGAGAACATGTGGAGTTCAAAAGGAAAGATCCTAACTCCTTGCACCTGCAGCTGCTCCTCCCACAATCTCCCATGGAAAGGGGGATCCCCCATTTTCCTCCTTGAGAGGACGCTCTCTACGGGCCTGCACAGGCATGTTCCCTACATACAGCTCCAAGCTAAATGGCTGGTAGCATTGATTGACATGACTTACAGGCATTTCTATGAATAGATGTAACTTCTGGATGCTAGTCATACACTTTCTCCTCAGGGTGGCACTGCCTGGGTTCTCACAATGTCTTTCTCAGCAGGGGGGTGACACTCTGATTCTCACAAAATGTAAATGCGGCAAAAAAGTTATTCAATAAGCTTAAACTGTTTACATTGCTACATGGGAAGATAATACAGCTCTTGAGAACTGCATCTTTATTTGGGCAGACAGAAGGAATATACATAGAGGGTATAAATATAATTGTCTTTGATGTGATGATATAAAGAAAATTAAGGGGTGAAAAAAAGGAGTTTGTGGGGAAAAGAGGAAAGGGGAGATAGAATGGGGTTAATTACATCATATGAAGAGGCACAAAAAACCCTATTACAATAGAGGGAAAGAAGGGAGAGGTGAGCATTGCTTCAACCTTACTCATCAGATTTGGTTCAAAGAGGGAATAACATATATGTTCATTTGGATAAAGAAATTTAGCTTATTCTTTAGAGAAGTAAAAGGGTAAGGAGAAAAGGTGGGGCAGAAGCAGGGGAGAAAAGGGTAAAGAAAAGGGAGGGGGGTTGATAAAAGGGAAGGCAGATTGGGGGAGGCAGGGGTAAGAAGCAAAACACTGGTGAGGAGGAATAGGGTGAAAGAAGGGGGATAAAAGTACAAAGGGGGTAAATAGGATGGAGAAAAATAGACAGCAATAATAACTGTGAATGTGAATGGGATGAACTCTGCCATAAAATGGAAGCAAATAGCAGAATGGATTAACAACCAGAATCCTACAATATTCTGTTTACAAGAAACACATATGAAGCAGAGAGATACACACAGAGTAAAGGTAAAAGGTTGGAGCAGAATATATTATGCTTCAGCTGAAGTCAAAAAAGCAGGGGTAGCAATCCTTATCTCAGACAAAGCAAAGGCAAAAATAGATCTCATTAAAAGAGATAAGGAAGAAAACTACATATTGCTAAAAGGTATGATAGATAATGAAGTAATATCAATACTAAACATGTATGCACCAAGTGGTATAGCATCCAAATTCTAAGAGGAGAAGTTAAAATGAGTTACAAGAGGAAATAGACAGCAAAACTATACTAGTGGGGGATCTGAATCTTCCCCTCTCAGAATTAGATAAATCTAGCCATAAATTAAATAAGAAACAAGTTAAAGAGGTGAAAAGAATGTTAGAAAAGTTAGATATGATAGATGTCTGGAGAAAATTGAATGGGGATAGAATAGGAATATGCCTTTGTCTCAGTGGTACATGGCACATATTCAAAAATTGACCATGTATTAGGGCACAAAAACCTCATAGTCAAATGTAAAAAGGCAGAAATAGTACATTCACCCTGCTCAGACCATGATGCAATAAAAATTACATGTAATAAAGAGCCATGGAAAGGTAAACTGAAAATTAATTGGAAACTAAATAATCTCATTCTAAAGAATGAGTGGGTCAAATGACAAATTATAGAAACAATCAAGGGCAGCTAGGTGGCGCAGTGGATGGAGCACCAGCCCTGAAGTCAGGAGTACCTGAGTTCAAATCCAGCTTCAGACACTTAACACTTACTGGCTGTGTGACCCTGGGCAAGTCACTTAACCCCAATTGCCTCACTTTAAAAAAATAAATAAATAAATAAAAAGAAACAATCAATAACTTCATCCAAGAGAATGACAATAATAAGACAACATACCAAAATCTATGGGATGCAGCCAAAGCAGTGCTTAGGGGAAATTTTATATCTCTAAATGCTTACAGAGAAAGAGGAGATCAATAAATTGGGCATGCAACTAAAAAGGCTAGAAAAAGAACAAATTAAAAATTCCCAACTAAATATTAAATTTAAAATCCTGAAAATCAAAGGAGAAATTAATAAAATTGAAAGCAAGAAAACTATAGAACTAATCAATAAAACTAAGAGCTAGTTCCAATGAAAAAAATAATAAAAGAGATAAGCCTTTGGTTAATTTGATTAAAAAAAAGAAGAAAACCAAATTACCAGTATCAAGAATGAAAGGGGTGATTTCACCACCAATGAAGTGGAAATTAAAACAATAATTAGGAACTATTTTGCCCAACCGTATGCCAATAAATTTGACAATCTAAATGAAAAGGATAAATATTTACAAAAATACAAATTGCCCAGGTTAACTGAAGAGGAAATAAAATTCTTAAATAGGCCCATATTAGAAAAAAAAATTGAACAAGCTTTTAATGAATTCCCTAAGAAAAAATCTCCAGGGCAAGATGGATTTACAAGTGAATTCTACCAAACATTTAAAGAACAATTAATTCCAATACTATACAAATTATTTGGGAAAATAGGTGAAGAAGGAGTTCTACCAAATTCCTTTTATGACACAAGAAATGTTAACTTTAGCAATAAGAGAAGAAAAAGGAATTAAAGGAATTACAATAGGCAATGAGAAATCAAAACTATCAGAATCCTAGAGAATCAACTCAAAAATTATTTGAAACAATTAACAACTTTAGCAATGTAGCAGGATATAAAAAAAATCCACATAAATCATCAGCATTTCTATACATGACTAACAAAGTCCAGCAGCAAGAAATAGAAAGAGAAATTCTATTTAAAGTAACAGTAGACAATATAAAATACTTGGGAGTCTACTTGCCAAGACAAACCCAGGAACTCCATGAACACAATTACAAAACCCTTTCCATACAAATCAAATCAGATTTAAATAATTGGAAAAATATCAGTTGCTCATGAGTAGGCCAAGCTAATATAATAAAAATGACAATTCTACCTAAATTAATTTACTTATTCAGTGCCATACCAATCAGACTACCTAAAAATTATTTTATAGAGCTAGAAAAAATAATAACAAAATTCATCTGGAAAAACAAAAGGTCAAGAATATCAAGGGAACTAATGAAAAAAATGCACAGGAATGTGTACCAAATCTGAAGCTTTGCTATAAAGTGGCAGTCATCAAAACTATTTGGTACTGGCTAAGAAATAGAGTCAACAGAATAGGTTAGACACAGGAGACACAGCAGTAAATGACTAAAGTAATCTATGGTTTGATAAACCCAAAGTCTCAAACTTCTGGGATAGGAACTCAGTATTTGACAAAAACTGCTGGGAAAACTGGAAGATAGTATGGCAGAAACTAGACATAGACCAGCATCTTACACCTTATACCAAAATAAGGTCAAAATGGGTACATGATTTAGACATAAAGGGCAATACTGTAGGTAAATTGGAAAAAGAAGGAATAGTTTACCTCTCAGATCTATGGAGAGGAGAACAATTTATGACCAAACAAGAGATAGAGAATATTATAAAATGCAAAATGGATGATTTTGATTACATTAAATTTAAAAGGGTTTGTACAAACAGAAGCAATGCATCCAAAATTAGAAGGGAGGTAGAAAGCTGAGAAACAATTTTTATAGCCAGTGTTTCTGATAAAGGCCTCATTTCTAAAATATATGGGGAACTAAATAAAATCTATAATAATCCAAGTCATTCCCCAATTGAGAAATAGTGAAAAGATATGAACAGGCAGTTTTCTGACGAAGAAATCAAAGCTATCTATTGCCATATGAAAAAATGCTCTAAATCACTATTGATTAGAGAAATGCAAATTAAAACAACTCTGAGGTACCACCTCACACCCATCAGATTGGCTAATATGACAAAAAAGTAAAATAATAAATGTTGGAGAAACTGTGGAAAAATTGGAACACTAATGCATTGTTGGTGGAACTGTGAATTGATCCAACCATTCTGGAGAGCAATTTGGAACTAAGCCCAAAGGGCTATGGGACTGTTCATACCCTTTGGCCCAGTAATACCACTACTAGGTCTGTATTCCAAAGAGATCATAGAAAAGGGAAAAGGACCCACATGTACAAAAGTATTTATAGCAGCTCTCTTTGTGGTAGCAAAGAATTGGAAATTGAAGGAATGTTGATCAATTGGGAAATGGCTAAGCAAGTTGTAGTATATGAATGTAATGGAATACTATTGTTCTGTAAGAAATCATGAGCAGAGGGGGCAGCTAGGTGGTGCAGTGGATAAAGCACCAGCCCTGGATTCAGGAGTACCTGAGTTCAAATCCGGCCTCAGACACTTGACACTTACTAGCTGTGTGACCCTGGGCAAGTCATTTAACCCCCATTGCCCCGCAAAAAAAAAAAAAAAGAAATCATGAGCAGGCAGATTTCAGAGAAACCTGGAAAGACTTAGGTTGACTGAGCAGAGCCAGGAGTACATTGTACACAGTAATAGCAACATTGTGTGATGATCAACTGTGATGGATTTGGCTCTTCTTAGCAGAGCAATGATCTAAGACAATTCCAAAGAACTCATGATGGAAGGCATTCTCCACATCCGGAAGAAAGAACTATGGATTCTGATTGCAGATTGAACCATACTGTTTCTATTTTTTGGCTGTTTTTTTCTCTTTTTTTGAGTTTTTTTTCCTTGTGTTCTGATTCTTCTTTCACAATATGACTAATGCAGAAATATGTTTAATGTGATTGTACATATATGACCTAAATCAGATTTCTTTCTGTTTTCGGGAGAGGGGAGGGAAGGAAGGGACAGAGAAAAATTTGGAACTAAAAATCTTATGAAAACAAATGTTGAAAACTATATTTATATGTAACTGGAAAATAATAAAATACTTTCATGATAAAAAAAATCAAATAAATAAATAAATGCAAATAGATACAAATTATTTAAATTTTTTAAAAAGAATAGGCACAGACTACTAGACATGGGAAGGAGTGCTTGGGAGGAATGGAGTCAGAAACGGCAAACAGTCATTTACTATTAAAGACTTGTGCATCTTATGACCTTCTCATCATCAACACTGTCTCCTGTTTACCCAAACGCAATAAAATTTCATGGATGAACTCTCACAGCAAACACTGACATTTAATAGACTATGTCATTATAAGGAGAAGAGAGAGACAGGATGTGAGAGTGAGGAAAGCCCTGTGTGGTGCAGAGTGCCGGGCTGATCATAGACTTATCCTCTCCAAGTTAAATTTGTATTCAACCAAAGCAATGGCCCCAAGGCAAGAGGATCAATAGAAGACTTAAGGTCAACATATTAGAGCACTTATCTGAGTGAGAACAGTTCTTTGCTAACTTGGAGGGAAAGCTGATCAAACACATGGTTGGCAACATTGGAGCAGAAAAGGAGTGTGCAGCTTCCAGAGATTTGGTGGATAGCACTGCATTTACTCATCTGAGCCAGAACACTTGCAAACATCAAGATTAGTTTAATGAAAATGATGGGGAGATTCAGAAGCGGCTAAATGAAAAAATTGAGAACTCCACAGGGTTTACCAGAAGAATAGTTTATTCATATCTAAGAAAGTGGATCTTAAATGGAGAGAGGTGCAAGCAAAACTTCGAGAGATGCAGGATTCTTAGCTTAGTAAGAAGGCAAATGAAATTCAGTTTTATACTGATAGTAACAATCCAAAGTGCTTTTATGGTTGCCCTAAAGGCTATTTATGGGCCAAAGACATATGGTACATCTCAACTACTCAGTGCTGATGGAACCACATTGATTAGTGATAAGGAAGAAACAGGCTGAACACTCCCATAGTGTTCTCAGTAGACTATGGGATGGATATCAATGCTCAAACTATTGACCATTTACCTCAGGTTAAAGTCAATTCCTCTCTAGCTAAACTTCCAACTGAAGAAGAGGCTTTGAATTCCATTAAGCTCTTCTCATTTGGCAAAGTAGCTGGTGCTGATTCTATTCCAGCCAAGATTTACAGGGCAGAGGGTCCACTGCTGACTGCAGTTTTCCAGGTTATATGCCCAGAAGTTATCCCCAAGTAGTTCAAGGATGCCTCCACTGTCCATCTCCCTAAAGGTAAAGGAAATAGATTGTCCTATGACAATTACAGAGGGATGTCTCTCTCCGTCATTGCTGTCAAGATTCTTTTCAGAGTTCTCCTTAATAGACTGATTTTTTCACCTAGAAGATGGTCATCTACCTGAGAGCCAGTATGGTTTCAGAAAAGGCTGAAGAATGGTCAATATGGTATTTGCTGCCCGACAACTCCAAGAGAAATGCCAGGAGCAGAACAGAGGTCTGTACTCAACATTCATCAATCTGACCAAGGCCTTTGATACTTTCAGTGGTGAGTGCTTATGGAAAACTGTCAAAATTTGGTTGCCAGAAGAAATTTACTAGTATTGTATGTCAGTTTTGTGATGGCATGCTTGCCCTGGTTTTAGATAATGAACTCTTGCACTTTCCCAGTCATCAGTGAAGCGAAACAAGATTGTATGCTTGATCCTATGCTATTTAGCATGATGTTTTCAGCAATGTTGTCAAATGCCTTCAATGATGACGAACATGGCAGTAAATTATTTAACTTGAAAAGGCTACAAGCTACTACTAAAGTGGAAGGAGAGTTTGCACATGATTTTTTGTTTATTTGTTTGCAAATGATTGTGTTCTCAATGCAGCCTCTGAAGCTGAGATGCAAAGTATGGATCAATTCTTTGCTGCTTGTGCTAATTTTGGTCTATTAACACCAAGAAAAGGCACATGTTCCACCATCCACTGGTTATAGCAAATGGAGAAATTTTGAATGCTGTGGATAAGTTCCCTTGCCTTGATAGTATACTTTCTAGGAATGTACATATAAAT
Organism: Dromiciops gliroides; assembly: GCF_019393635.1. Classification (NCBI taxonomy): domain Eukaryota; kingdom Metazoa; phylum Chordata; class Mammalia; order Microbiotheria; family Microbiotheriidae; genus Dromiciops; species Dromiciops gliroides. The sequence goes on along the minus strand of NC_057865.1, from coordinate 206,184,939 downwards.
GATGAGGTTGATGTATGCATTACCAGAACTAGCTTGGTGTTTGTGAAGCTTTGAAGGAAAGTGTGGGAGAGAAGAGGTATTAGACTGACTATCAAACTGAAAGTATACAGAGGTGTTGTGCTGATCTCATTATTGTATGCCTGTGAAACCTGGAAAGTCTGCCAGCACCATAGTACGAAATTGAATCACTTCCATTTGAATTGTTCTAAGACAATTCTGAAGATCAACTGGCAAGAGAAGGTACCAGACACAAAAGTCCTTTCTTGAGTTGAACTGACAAACATTCAAACTTTCCTGCAGAGAGGTAAATGGAAGATGGTGTTGGTGATGAGAAGGTCATGAGATGCACAAATCTTCTGTAGTACAGGACCCTTGCTGTTGTTGTTTCCAACTTTATTCTTCCCAAGGATTCCCTGCTATGTCAGGTAGTCTATGTCTACTCCTGCATTGAAGTTACCCAGAATTATAAGCTTGTCTTCTTTTGACACATTGATCATGAGGGTCTCCAGGTCTTCATAACATTTTTTTTTTGATGAGGCAATTGGGGCTAAGTGACTTGCCCAGGGTCACACAGCTAGTAAGTGTCATGTGTCTGAGACCAGATTTGAACTCAGGTCCTCCTGACTCCAGGGCCAGGGCTCTATTCACTGCGCCACCTAGCTGCCCCTCTTCATAACATTTTTCTTTGACCTCATTAGGGTTTGACATGTAGGAGCATAGGCACTGACCATGGTAGTGTGACATTTTCCTGCAAGTGGCAATCACAGTCATGAGCTTGTCATTTACTCCTTTTGGGAGGCATACAAGCTTTTTGACTAGATTAGTTTTGAATGCAAAACCTATGCCAGGTTCATGGCACTTCCCTTCACTACAGGAAAACATGATCTAGCTCCAACTTTGGTAACCTGGCCTTCATTTTCCAGTGTAGTTTTACTCAGATCTACTATTTGGATGTGATACCTGCTGAATTCTCTTGCAACAAGAACTGTTTGTCTTTCAGGTCTACTGGATTTTGTGTTGTCTATAAGTGTGCACATATTCCATGTACTGACGATGAGTGGAATTGTCTTTGTAGAAGTTTTTGTACTTTTGTGTGTGTGTTCTGACCACAGGGTGTGATCTCCACCTACCACAGGCCAGGGTTGGATGAGGCAGGCAGTTTTTAGGGCTAGGCCCTTCCTTACACCAGGAGTTGAGTAGTGTAGTACTTCAAAAAGGCTGGTCACCCAGGGGGCTGCCAAATCCCATTGCTGCTTCCAGTGAGATGACCCTATGGCCTGGGTGACCCTGCACAGCAGGGTTGTGACTACAGTTCCCAGTGTATCTGAATCTGCTTCTTCATTACTTGCCTGTTGCCACAGGACTTTGAAATAGGTAAAAATAGTAAAATAGTGAATTCAAATTATTAAGAATCACATATCCTTGATATAGATTTTTTAAAAGTCAAAGGTTTATACTTCTAGAACAAGCCATGTTCTTAGGTCAACTTTCAAGGGGATTCTTCCTTCTAGATCTGTGTCTCAGGTGCCAAGACTTAAACTCAATTTAAAATACAACTATAAGAACTGTATATTAAGAATATACAATTTATGTGAAACTTCAGAAAATTTTAATTGTTGCATCATGAGGGCATAAATTGGAAAATGAGTCTTTATTTTAATATTATTAGATAGATGTTTCAAATAATTTTTCCATGTAAAATTCTTAAACCTGTTTTGAAAATTGTGTCACATTTTTCACCAAGTTGCATCTCCCACTAATCATATTGAAAGAAACATAATGAAAGAATAGGGTGAGCTCTTATAAACTAAATAACCCACTAGTTGTAGGGCTTCATGGTCTTCATTATTTGGGATTCAAATGACAATTCAAAATGATCCCTCACTATTATACTAGCATATATAACTTAATCAAAAAATCACCAGTAGGATTCATCTTCTTTTAAACTTGTCTTTAACAATGAGATTTGCTATGTGAGGAAAAAGGCAATTTCATAGCAGCATTAGTTCTATTTGATTTCAGGTATGAGTCATAGGCAGCCAACTATATGACAGAATGTCATAACCATGCTCAAAATTAACCAAGTGGGAAAATGTCCTATTTACCAGGATGGGGATAGGTCAAGATAATCTTACCTTCATCTTCACAAGGGCATTCTCTCAACTTTCCCAGGGACAGACATCCTCCTATAGCAGTTCTCAGACTTCAGGAGCACAAGGCATTTCCCTTGAATGATGAACCAACAGCCTTATGAGGGATTAGACACTTATACCTGGATTCAAGACTTAGAATAGCAGAAAATTAAAGTCCCAAGAGACTCTTCCTCAAACAGCACAATTTCACTAATTGCCGCTTAGGACTGTTGTTTTTCTCACATATTAGCCTCAAAATCTCATCTAGAATTTTTAAACTATTCACAACTATCATTCAAAAATTTCATCTATTCATAACCATCATTCCACACCTTGGTTCACAGATAAAACCAAAAGGAAAACATCAAAATATTTCTAGAATACAACAACATGAGAATGAGATGAGATTCCCCCAACAGAATCCATGTAGACAAATGGGTCATACCTGGGAACAATTCCCTTGGTCAAAGCTATGGTATCAGAGGGATACATAGCTTTAGAACTAGGGAATAGTTCAACTTTGGTCAAGAACTGACTTGGTCACAATAATAATATTTTTATGTAAGTGCTCAAAGAGGATGCATGTTAGCAGACAGCCACCAGTGAAGGTGACTTGAAAGGCAAGCTAATTAAAAACTACATAAGTTGGACAAGTGGTTATCATGTAAGTTGCCACTGGGGTGGTGTCTCTCGCTTAATTTGAATCTATTATCCCTTGTGTGACACAATGACAGCCCCCCCCCCCACCTTATAAACTAAAAAAGCATACCTGGTGATGGAAGTTTTGGGGCAAGTGGCTTGCCTTCCTCAGTCACCCAGATCCTGTTTATCCTTTTATTGCTGTTTTTGCTTCTTCAACGCAAGTTCACACACAGTGAATAGTTGTTTCAAAATAATAGCATTAAAGGATGCAATTACGTGAGTTTCCAAATGATCCCAAATGACACCCACTTATTATTTAAAAGTTTCACTTCTCCATTTTTTAAACAATAAAATATACTCTAATAATCACATAACATGTAATTTATACTGTAACAGCATTTAGATTGTATAGAGGAAGAAACTTGTTTAACAGCTTCCCTTAGCCTTCTCATATTGAAAATATCCTCCATCAGGCGATAATAATTTGGTTAAATACCTCTCAAACTTATTGGTTTATAGAAAGTCAATTATCTCATTACCCTTGGCATTTTCATGCTAAAAATAGAGTTTTATGTAGTGCCTACTGCATACCAGGCTTTTGCTACATCTTGAAAGTTGCTTGTCTGTTTTTAGTAATACTTTAAAATGTTTAGTCCATAATTTCTCAATTTTGTTAACATTCCACACCAATTAGAGAAAGTATCTCTAAATGGAATAGTATTTTGTTCAACTGTGTTCCTACAAGGTCTGAATATTACATTTCTCATACTTTGCACAAGCCAGGCATTGTGTTAAGCACTTCACAACTATGTGTTTCTTCCAACAAACCTGGGAGATAGGTATAAATATTTATCATCCCCTTTGTACACACAATGACTGATTAGATTTCTAATTAACAATATTTTCAACCCAATAGTTTCTTATTTCTAATGACTACTAGCAATAACTAAACTTAATTTTGCACAAGGTTCTAGTTGACTTATATACAAAAAAATTAATGGTGAGACTCCCAACTTTCCACTACTGCTTTTTAAAATTTCTTTAAATTACCTAAAGACCCAAATCAATATCTTTAAATTTTCTAAATTACAAATCCTTTAGCATAATAACTCTTGAAACCAGAGCAAGGAAGCAATCTTTTCAGTTAACATTTGTTAAATGTATTTGTTAAATTTCTACTCATTTTGTGATGTTATATTGATTGGGGAAAGCAGACATGTTGCAACTGCAAAAGGGGCATTGGTTTTTTGTTTGGTTTTTTGTTTATTTTTGCGAGGCAATGGGTATTGTGACTTGCCCAGGGTCACGCAGCTAGTAAGTGTCAGGTTTCTGAGGCCGGATCTTCTATTTCAGTGGGATTAAGGCCCTCTCTGAAATCGCCTTTTCAAAATTCCAAAACCTTTTACTTTCAAACCCTGAATTTATGCTATATCAGGGCAAACAGACTCCAACTTTCTTTAAACTTTCTATCCATTCTTCTCTCATCCCTACTTGGACTGCCATCTTTTCTTTCATTTTGGGGGGGGGGCAATTGGGGTTAAGTGACTTGCCCAGGGTCACACAGCTAGTAAGTGTCAAGTGTCTGAGGCCTCCTTGATTAAAGGGTTCCCGATCATACTCCATTGAATTTTGCTTTATGCTTCAGCCCAAGTTTTTATTACACAAAACCAAATAATTGTAACATGTTACTTTTTGGGTGCATGAGGAAGGGTTTAAAGGCTTATAAATGTTCACTCCAATATCTTCAAAGTTTTTAAAAGTAATAGTCAAATACACCCAAGTTCAACTTGCTGAGTATTGCTGTAAAGTTAACCTCTTTAATGCTGGAAAAGCATTCATCCAGCTATTTTGGCAATGCCCAAGGGGGTCAGCCAAAACCCAACTATGGTATAGGAATATCACAAATATTGGTACCCTAAAAGGTTCTCTGCTATTCTTCCCACAATACTAGATCATTATTATTACTCTCTTCTTTATTATTCACTCAATAAAACACTGAATAATTTTCTTAAAGGCAACTTCCATTTTAGTGCTTATTGACTGTGAATGATACTGATTCCTAATTGCCTTTTTCATTTACAAAGTTTTGATAGTTTCCAAAACTGTAGGTTTCCATGTTAAGAATTTTATGTTGAGTGCTAAACTTTGGGGATACAAAGAAAGGCAAAAACAGGACCCCAGCCCTCCAGGAAGAGCAGAAACAGCAAGTAAATAATAAGCAATTATTAAGGATACCGCCCCTGCCCTCAATGAGCTCAAATTTTAAAGGAGGAAGAAGACAGCAGTAAGGAGCCAGTATTTTTATTATGCGCCTAAGGTGTGCCAGACCCGGGGCTAAGCATTCCAACACAGCAGATCACACCCATGTATAAAAAAAAAAAAAATTATGTTTGCAGGGGCAGCTAGGTGGCACAGTGGATAAAGCACTGGCTCTGGATTCAGGAGGACCTGAGTTCAAATCCAGCCTCAGACACTTGACACTTACTAGCTGTGTGACCCTGAGCAAGTCACTTAACCCTCATTGTCTGCCAAAAAAAAAAAAAGAAGAAGGAAGGGAATTTTATGTTTGCCTCTCATCAAAAGAGAAGCTAATTTCCTAATTATAAATTAATAGAAATCCTTATTACACTAATTTAACTTTGAATTCATTTAAATAGTTCAATAGTTTAAGAATCGCAACTTCCATAAAGGCCAAGATTTCAAATTTAGGAGCCCAATATTATCAATGTCCTCATGCTTTAATATATATATTTGACAATGTTTCAAACTAGAAAGATCTTTTTATTTGTAGTATAACAATTTCTTAAAGTTTCTATTTTTATTAAACACAGTTTTATCTTCATTTAGAGTTAACAAAGTATACTACTTAAAACTATCTGATGGAGATTGTACTTTTCTGAAGGGCTCAGGATGTAACTTTAAGTCAATTTATTTTGTTTTTTCTTAACCTAAACTATTATAATATATCATTTAGTAGAGACTCCAAAGCACTGAGATTTGTTTTATGACCTTACAAGCTTGTAACTGTTTATTTGGTCAAAATAATTTGCAAGTTCTGCTTTTCCCTCTTAAAATTTCAGTATTTCATACTTTTCTAAACCATATTCTCATTTTAATTTGATCGTTTATAATCTGAGCATTCTCTATTAGGTGTGAATGTGCTTGATTATTCATGTATATGTATATATGCATATACATCTCTCTCTGTATATATATATACATATATATGTTCTTATTTAAGTCTAATTTCAACAATTCTTTCCTTAACTTACTATTGCCTTATTCATACAATTTGAACTTATTTTGATTAAATAATTGATTACAACACAAGTTTTACTGTGTTATAATTTATCTAAGCAATTAATTTAAGCTTCAGTAGTATCATTAAATTTCACTTAAATTCATTTGCTGTCTGATTTCAAAATAGGTTTTCCTTTTTCTAGGAGCACTTTGGGATTCACCTTCAATCTGGGAGCCTTAATTAGGACTTATTTGGTGCCCTCAGGTTGGTTGTTTAAAATTACTAAACAACAAAAGGGTAAATGAATGAACTCCTTAAGTGGGACCCCCCAAAATTCAAAAGATTAAAACCTCCTAGGGCAAAGGGAAAACAGTTCTCTCCCACTTCAGGTATGAGGTAAAGCAGTATGCTGATAAACAATACTAATGTGTAAAAGTTGTAATGAAAAATGATCTCTAGTCGAGCGTGACTCGCGTTGCCTCCCCCCACCCCCTTTCTCAGGTGCTGGCTGGCTGGCTGGCTATGGAGCACCAGAGTGGAGTGGTGGGTGAGAGAGAAAATGTTTAGAAAATCTTAAGAAACTGTCCAGAGTATTTTTAAAAATTGGTAAAAGAAAATAGAAAGAAAACTGTGCTGTTTTGTACTGACTGTTCAAAGAATTTGGAATCTTGGGGGGAAAAAAAGGAGGAAGTATTTTTAAGGTACACTGCCACTTTAAGTGTTCACCTGTCATTTCAAGGTTTGTGAATTCTGGAAGAAACCAAAGAGTACTGTTAAAGTTTTAAAGTTATTTTTAAATTGATGTATATGTGTTAATTGATGGTTTTAACAAAAATAGATTTAGTAGTTGTTTCCTCTAAGACAGAGGAAAGCATTGGAAGCTGGTAAATCATTAAACAGAAAAGGCCTTCTAGATTTTTTAAAATTTGTAAACTTGCCAGAAAAGAGCTTGTTACAAGGAATGGTTTTGCTGAGGATTTATAAGGTTGCTAATTATATAGAAGTAATTTCTAATGATTGATCTTTACACCAGGATAAAGTTTAAATCTAAGAAGGAAGGAAAAACCAAGCAACATGTGTGTGTTTCCTGGTAAATCTTTTTTGCTCATTGCAATTTCATGAGAGTAGAGGTTTGCTATTTAAGATAAAAATATTTTGGGACTGTAATTTATATTGTTTTGAGTTTTGAATTCAGGTATCATTGTTTGGATAGTTAAACCAGTAATCCAAGTATTGGAAAGAATGCCACAAATCAATGCCGCAAGAAGGAATGTGTTGCTTACAGGTGGAAGTATCTGGGAAAAAGCCGAGGACAATTTTCAGACTCACTCTGAGGTAGGCTCCTTCTGGCTCATTGTGTTCCTACTGAATAGGAAAAGTTTCCCCACCTGGCTATCCCTAAATTTGGCTAGTACTGTATGACTGGTGCTCACTTGTAATTTTTACCTGAAATCAAACAGAGCTAAGGATATTTTATCCTGGTCTTATAATCATGTCTCTGCTTTTTCTTTTATAGCAGATTTCTATAATCAGAGCAAGTAGTCAGTAGAAGAAATGAGCACAATGCAAGTATGTAAGATCTTACTGTTTTCAGTTTAAATGTGTGGTCACTTTTTATGTCAAACAACAAGGTATATTAATATTCAAGTTTGTCATCTGCCTGCTAATGCTTACATGGCATAATGATAAGGTTAAATTAACTAGGTATTTTTCTGGTTTAGAAGAAAGTTAAATTCTTCCCCATTCTGATGAGAGGGAGGATGGTAACTAGGAAACATAGTTTATGCATTTTAGGTTTTATCATAAATCTGCCCAGTCAGATCTCTGTTATGTACTGCCAAGGGCACCAAGCTACCAACAAGGGAATCACAGGGCAGACCTTGCTGCTAGATTAGTTGCCAGGTCCATTCACCTGTCCACCCTAGCCCTGGTCCCTTTGCACCCTATTGTGCCCCAAAGGTATTTCCCCTTCCTAAACCAAGTTGGAGATTATAAGTCTTTAGTGTTAACTACCACTTGCTTAAACTCATATGTTACTAGAGTCAGATGAGGAACGTGAGATAATTTTCTTTGCTGGGTCTGAAAAACTGCTGCCCTCACTATTCCTTTTGTTGGGTCACTTGAACATGAAGCTATGCTTACAAATTTAACTTCGGTAGTGGAATAAGTTTCTAATTTTACTGCATTAGGGTTAAAAGAATTAGAATAGTGCTTTAACTCTCTGGCAAATGTGGTCCTGGACTGAGGCAGAGTCTATATGGTACAGAACACCTCCTGAAGTTTGAGTTGTCGTGCAGAGATTACCTGGATGGCTGAAACTATTTACAACTGCTTGCTTCGTCCAGTTTTTTTTTCATGGAGCTCTTAGATTTATTCTGTATTAGGGTCCCTGATGCCCGTTGGTCTGTTTGTAAATCATTTGTGTTTTGTGTTGTGGTTCTTGCAGTTGTAACACTAGTTCCTACATCTGCCTCAATTCATAAACCCCCTGTGGGCCCCTACTTCGCCCCCACTCAGCAGGAAGCAGTAACAGAAGAGATGATCTTCGTCCTTTTTCCCAGGGTATGTGAAAAGGGGGGAATGATGTAGGAGGCAAAAAGGGGTTAATAGAAAAAACCTATGACCCAAACTCTAGTACAGATATTAGCTCTAAAAGGGAGTCAGATCCCAGTTAATGGATAACTTATGTTAGGTTCTCATACCCATAGTGATCAACATCCATAACGGACCAGAACAGGTCAGGTCAAAATAACAATAAAGGAAAAAGACAACCTATAGAAATTCTAATGAAAAATGATTATATTTTGAAATTAGCCTTGGGAATCTGAAAGAGATATGCGCAGAAAAGGCCAAATTTGTCCCCAGATTCACCTTATGACGTGTAAACCCCTAAAACACACCTCCACTGAAAAAGGTACCTGCCTTGGGGGTTGGCTTAGGACCCCAGGAACTCCAAATTAGGATAAGCCCTCCCTTGTAATACCCCTAGGTGGAGAATATCATAATGTGAAGGACAGGCCCTCTCCTGTACCTCCCCAAGGTGGAGATTATTATAATGAGACTGATAATTCATCTATACTATAAATATAACTGTCTTTTCTTTCCTTATTTGAGAGATACCTTTCCAATATTCTGGTTCTCTCCCTGTGGTCACTCACAGTATTGCAATAAAACTTGGGAAACTGAGTCACTGAGTCTTGTAATTCTTTTGGGACGACTCACGATTAATTTGACCCCAAATTTCTATCCCACATCAGTTGGAGGGAAACTAATTAGCAGAATATTGAAATAGTCGGGGAAAAAAAGAGATGAGGTGTTAAACTAGTAAGATGAATGGAGAGAAAGGAGTAGATGCAAGAGATAAAATTAAGAGGTAAAATTAAGACATTAGGAGAGAATAAAGATTTGAGGAACCAGTAAGAAGTTGATTTTCTGAATGTATCTGCGTAGGCTTATATTTGAGGTATAAGAAATTTTTAGTAATCAAAACATTATATCTGAAGGTTGTAGGAAGCAGATTTCTCCTGACTGCTAATCAGTGTCATGTTTTCTGTTTTGGTGCTATACTCTATTTTTTAAGAATTTTTTTTTCCTAAAATGAGCATGTCACAAATTTGGATAACCTATATAAGTATGTAGCTGGGAGGACTAAAATGATGTTGTGGTTGAACTTGTTATGGGCCCAAAGTACCCCAGAAGTTCTCTGGGGCACATCAAGGAATCTTGTCCTTGAGAAACTAAACCAGAGGACAGATATGCCTAGAGAGATAAGGGGAACCAGATAGGACTGAGCTAGCTTCGGGACCTTCACCCTTCATTCTGATCTCCCTTTCCCCTGGGGAGATAACTTTGGGTGTGGCTGCGGCCTTTGTATCCTGAAGAGAGAGATCCATAGCCACCCCTCACCCAATTCCTCTAGCCACCACCAGTGGGGGATGGTCCTCCCTCACTAAAGGAACTTTCCACAGGAAGATGGTCCACCCCCATCAGTCCCTTACAAAAGTACCTACCAGCCTCCTGCTCAAGGAGATTGGTACCTCAGAGCCATGTGCTTTGTTCCATACCTCTCTCCCCATGAAAAGTCCAAGGATTTGCCCCCTTCCCTTGCACCTAAATAAACTACCATCTTATTCTAACTGCTTTTGTGTGCAAGAGGATGTAATTCTTTAAAGAGGAACCCCTAAACCAAACCCATACCCCATTTTCCCACCATAACAAACAGAAGGAAAGGTTACTTGGAGAAAGGGTAGCCTGGGGTGATTAGATAGATGTTTGAGTACAGCATTACCCAACTGACTTGCTTCTGGCTATATTCAGAAAATCATCTCAATGGAAGATGGGGGGAGGGGAAAGGGGAGTTCCCATTCATATAGTAGGATTACTCTGATGGAGTTGGGGGGGGCAGGGTTGGGTGCAGCAATGAGGGTTAAGTGACTTTGCCCAGGGTCACACAGCTAGTAAGTGTCAAGTGTCTTGAGGCAGGATTTTAACTCAGGTCCTCCTGAATCCAGGGCCAGCGCTCTATCCACTGCACCACTTAGATGAACCCGGTCTGATGGAGTTTTAAGGAGGTTCACAAGTAGACTAAAGACAGCACCTAGTTTTTGTAGAAAAACTAGATATTAAGAAAATGTTTGGGGGCAGCTAGGTGGCACAGTGGATGGAGCACCGGCCCTGGAGTCAGGAGTACCTGAGTTCAGATAGGGCCTCAGACACTTAACACACACTTACTAGCTGTGTGACCCTGGGCAAGTCACTTAACCCCAATTGCCTCACTAAAAAAAAAAATAAACAACAACAACAACAACAAAAAAGAAAATGTTTGCCTTTCTTTGTATCCCCAGTGCTTAGCATTGTGCCAGACACATAGTAAGCATTGAATAATTGCTTGTTGACTGGATCCTGCCACGTGCCCTGCCTTTGATCCCTTAGGACTTCCAGGTCTTTTTTATCCTCTATAGCTGAACTCTTTTATAACTAGAGCTTCAACTCCTTTAAAGCAGGGAATATCTGAATTTGGGGTTTTGTTGTTATTGTTGTTGTTGTTGTTTTGCTTTATTTTGTTTTATTCTGCTTGCTGGCTTACCTAAGTACTAAGGGATCAAAGGCAGGGCAGACACCAAGACCATCATCACACAACTAGTGTCATTTTAACTACAGTCTTCCAGATTCCAGGCCCAACATTATTCTTCTGTGGCATCTAGCTTCCCAATATAATTTTTTTTGCGGGGGGGGGGGGGGGGGAGGGACAATGAGGGTTAAGTGACTTGCCCAGGGTCACACAGCTAGTAAGTGTCAAGTGTCTGAGGCCAGTTTTGAACTCAGATCCTCTTAAATCCAGGGCTGGGGCTTTATCCACTGCCCCACCTAGCTGTCCTAACTAATATAATTTTTTTTTTAATCTACCTCAAGCCAAAAGCAAACATCATATGCAGTGGGGATAGGGGATACACTAGAACATTTTCAAATACAGAATTAAAGCAAGGATGCCTACCCCTCCTCACCATTATTTAATATAGTTTTGTAAAAGTCAGCAAAAGCAATAAGACAAGAGAAAGAAATTAAAGACATCAATAGGTAAAAAGACAAAAGTATTCTTATTTGCTGATGATGTGGTAGTATACTTGGAAAATTCTAGGGACTCAGAAAGGATACTAAGTGAGATAACAGCTTTAACAAAAGCAAGCTACAAAATAACTACCTTTCCATATAATAACAAAATACAAAAAGCAATTGAGATGGGAAAAGTCATTTGAAATAAAACACACAGAACACTAGGAGTGTAATTATAAAGTGCTCTTTAAGAAACAAGGAACAACTTAAATAACTGAAGGAACATTCAGTGCTAATGTCTGGGCCATGTCTATATAATAAAAATGGCAACATCAACAAAATATATACTTTTAAGACTATACCATTCAAATTACCAAAGGGATACTTTACAAAACTTGAAAAGAGTTCATTTGGACAAAGAAAATATCTAAAATATCAAGGGAAAAACAGGTAACCTAGGGGAAATAGCACTTGCAACCCTCAAAGTATATTATAAAATGGCAGTCATTAAAACCATCTGATATTGGTTAAAAAATAAAAGAGGTCAATCAAACAGATGAAGCAAGGGAGAGTCAGAAACAATGTAATTCAATGACTCAGTGTTTTATAAAACAGAAAACATAAATTACCTAGGAAATAACTCCCCATTTGATTTTTTTTTAAAGCTGCTGGGAAAACTGTGAAGCAGTCTGTCAGAAATTAGGCTTAGACTAACACCTTATCTATAATATATCCTGAATAGATACTCAAACTTAAAAAAAATTAGAGAAGCAGATCATATATGTCTCACAGTAGGTTTTTTTTAAACAAAGGATAGAGGCAATTACAAGAGATAAGATAGATAACTGATTACATGAAACTGAAAATTTTCTTCATATGCAAAATTAATGCACCTTGGATAAAAAAGAAAGTGTTTGAATGGGAAAAATCTTTGCCAAATTTCTAGGACAATGATTTGATGATCTATATGAATATGAATAACCATTCACTAGATAAGTAGTCAAAGTATTTATGGGGTGTAGGATGTGTTCAGGGAGGACTAATACCTCAGGGCTGCTTTCCACTTTTGATGTCTACCTGATCCACCTAACTCTCACCTGTGGCTCCAAGAAGCTGTAGCATTCTCAGTGGTCACACCCCAGTAAACCAATTTGGCAGATGGCCTAAACCAAGTTGAGGATAACAGATGGGTCTCAAACCCATTGATAAGTTAGTGGGGGAGTGTCTACCCCAAGCATGTGAAGACTTGTAAGAAATGATTCTAACCCAGTCAGTATTAATCAGTTTGATATGATTCCATAGAGGCAGTGATTATAAGTTATATTTGGCCCCAGAGTTGTGAACTGTAGACTATAAATTCACTTGTTCAATCATAGGAAGCTAATTAGGTTCTCCACTTGTGTTTTTCCTTGTTATGGTGATCAAACCCATTGTGGCAGAGATGATTCAGTTACATGGAAAGTCCCTCAACTTATTTATTTATTTTTATTTTTATTTTTTAAAAATTTTTTAGTGAGGCAATTGGGGTTAAGTGACTTGCCCAGGGTCACACAGCTAGTAAGTGTTAAGTGTCTGAGGCCGGATTTGAACTCAGGTACTCCTGACTCCAGGGCCGGTGCTCTATCCACTGCACCACCTAGCTGTCCCCCCTCAACTTATTTTTGTACCTCCAAACCACTCTTCTTGTCCAGCATGTGATAGTCTTAGTCACTTAGTGAAGTTCACTTAGTCACTTAGTGAAGATACCCCATGCTTTGCCCAACCCAAGACCCCTTGCTGACATACCATTTCTAGTTGGTTTCATTTTCTGGCCCTCAAAGCAAGGTCTATCGACCAATGGGATTATATATTTTCTGTAACCCCTCTAGAGTATTCAAAAATCAAAACTGGTATTAAGCCTTATAAAGAATAAGGCCCTGGAAGAAGGGGGCATCTCAGATTGTAAGGAAAATCTGAGGTCTACTTCATTAGAGGTACTATTGACTCAGAACTCTGCCATACTGGTTTGTCTCACATATTGGGCAATTATAATTCCCCACATTATTGGCAACTCAGATGGTACAGCAATGCATGGACCTCACCCTCTTTAGGCTGGTCCCTAAGGGACCCAAGAAGGAAGTATACAACAGGATGAATTTTTGCTAATGGCTCCCCAATGGACACCAGTCATGGGAAGTTGGACTCCTCTTACCATCTGTACCTAAATTCTCTGAGTCTGAGGTATCTTTAAGCTCAAGATTGGCTAGTCTGCCTTGATTTACCCTAAATTCATTTTCTTTAAGAAAGGTCCCTGATTTGGATAAGAGTGAATGTTTAAATTTGTGACTAGTCTGTCTGACTTTATAAGCTCCAGAGCACATAAATTCTATTTTTATAAATTAATTATAAGGCCATAATTTAAACTTTGTATATACAGGCTACTGTTTTTCTTTTCCTTCATTTTCTTTGCTTTCACCTTATTAAGACCAGGGGGATTCAGCAGTAGAATTGCTAGTTCTTCATTTTTAGCGAGCTAGATATTCTTTTTTTCTGGCCTTAACTATCTTTTTAAAAATTAAACACTTTTGTTTAAGGCTTTGAGTTCCAAATTCTATCCCTCTCTCCCTTCCCTCTACACTCCCTGAGGTGGTAAACAATCAGATATAGGCTATACATGTGCAATTATGTAAAACAGTACCATATTAGACATTTTGTATATGAAGACTTGAATAAAAGAAAAAATATGAAAGTAAAAAATAGCATGCTTCAGTCTGTGTTCAATCAATATTAGTTCTTTCTTCTTAGACAGTATGCTTCATCATTAGTCCTTTGGGATTGTCTTGGTCATTGAATTTCTGAGAATAGTTGTCATTCACACTTCTTCATTGAACAATATTTCTGTCACTGTGCACAATATTATCCTGCTTCTGCTCATTTCACTATACATTAGTTCATATAAGTCTTTCCAGGCCTTTCTGAAATCATCCTGCTTGTCATTTCTTATAGTACAATAATATTCCATTACCATCATATTCCACAGCTTGTTTAACCATTCCCCAATTGATGGGCATCCCTTTGGTTTCAATTCTTAGCCACCACAAAAAGAGCTTCTATAAATGTTTTTGTACAAATAGGTCTTTCTTATGTCTTTGGGATATACATCTAGCAGCGGTATTGCTTCATCACAATTCTATAGCCCTTTGAACATAGTTCCAAATTGTTCTCCAGAATAGTTAGATCAGTTCACAACTCCACCAACAATAGATTAGCATCTTAGTTTTCCCACATCTCCTCCAACACTCAACATTTCCCTTTTTTGTCATATTATCCACTCGGATAGGAATGAGATGGTACTTCAGAGTTGTTTTAATTTTCATTTCTCTGATCAATAGTGATTTAGAGCATTTTTTTTCATATGACTATAAATAGCTTTGGTTTAAAAACTGTTCACATCTTTTGGCTATTTATTGGAGAATGACTTGTATTTTTATAAATTTAACCCAGTTCTCTATATATTTGAGAAAATAGGACTTTTTTTTTTTTTGGCGGGGCAATGGGGGTTAAGTGACTTGCCCAAGGTCACACAGCTAGTAAGTGTCTGAGGCCGGATTTGAACTCAGGTACTCCTGAATCCAGGGCCGGTGCTTTATCCACTGTGCTACCTAGCTGCCCCAAAATAGGACTTTTTGAAAAAAGTTCTTTCCCAGTTTTCTACTTTCCTTATAATTTTAGTTATGTTGGTTTTGTTTGTGCAAAAGCTTTTTAATTTTAGATAATCAAAATTATCTATTTTATATTTTGTAATTATCTCTATATCTTCTTTGGTCCTAAATTATTACACTGTCCATAAATCTGTCAGATAAACTATTCCATGTTCTCTTAATTTGCTTATGGTATTACCCTTTATATGTAAATTGTGTACCCATTTTGACCTTATTCTAGTACATTGTGTGAGGTGTTGGTCTATACCTAGTTTCTGCCTTACTGTTTTCCAGTTTTCCCAGCAGTTTTTGTCAAATAATGAGTTTTTGTTCCAAAAGCTTGGAACTTTGGGTTTATCATATGCTAGATTACTAGTCATTTACTATAGTATAATTCATACCTATTCTATTCCACTGATCTATTCCTTAGCTAGTACCAGACTGTTTTGATAATTAAACCACATTCTGTTACATTTTTTTACTAATTCCCTTGATATCTTTGAACTTTTGTTCTTTCAGATGAATTTTGCTATTATTTTTTCTAGATTTATAAAATATTTTTGTGATATTTTGATTGGTATGGCTCTAAATAAGTCAATTAATTTAGGTAGGATTTGACAATCCTAATAATTTTTATTATATTGGCTTAGTCTACCCATGAGCAATTAATATTTTCCCAATTGTTTAGACCTGACTTTGCATGAGAAGTATTTTATAGTTGTATTCCTATGGGTTTGTCTTGACAGGTAGATTCCCAAGTATTTTATATTGTCTACAATTCTTTTAAATGGAATTTCTCTTTCTCTATGTTGCTGCTGGACTTTGTTGGTAATATATAGAAATGCTAATGATTTATGTGGGTTTATTTTGTATCCTACAACTTCACTAAAGTTGTTAATAATTTCAAGTAGTTTTTTATTGATTCTCTAGGATTTTCTAAGTATAACACCATATTGTCTATCATTATTGCCATTATAGATAATGCTTGCCAATGGTTTTAGATAAATATTACTTATAATTTTAAGGGAAGCTCAATTTAATTTCTATGTTCTCTAGTGGTTTTTTTGTTTTGTTTTGTTTTTTGTTTTTTTGCGGGGCAATGGGGGGTTAAGTGACTTGCCCAGGGTCACACAGCTAGTAAGTGTCAAGTGTCTGAGGCCGGATTTGAACTCAGGTACTCCTGACTCCAGAGCCGGTGCTTTATCCACTGCGCCACCTAGCTGCCCCTCTAGTGTTTTGTTTTTGTTTTTGTTTTTTTTTTGTGGGGCAATGGGGGTTAAGTGACTTGCCCAGGGTCACACAGCTAGTAAGTGTCTGAGGCCGGATTTGAACTCAGGTTCTCCTGAATCCAGGGCCGGTGCTTTATCCACTGCGCCACCTAGCCACCCCCCCCCCCACCTAGTGTTTTTAATAGGAATGGGTACTGTTTTTTGTCAAAGGTTTTTCTGCATCTATTGAAATAATCATGATTTTTGTTGGCTTTGTTGTTGATATGGTCATTTATGCTGATAGTTTTCCTAATATTGAACCAGACCTGCATTTCTGGTCATAGTGTATGTTTTTTTGTGACAAATTGCTGTAATCTCTTTGCTGGTACTTTATTTAAAATTTTTGCATCGGGGAAGCTAGGTGGTGCAGTGGATAAAGCACCGGCCCTGGATTCAGGAGTTCCTGAGTTCAAATCCGGCCTCAGACACTTGACACTTACTGGCTGTGTGACCCTGGGCAAGTCACTTAACCCCCATTGCCCCGCAAAAAAAAAAAATTTTGCATCAATATTCATTAGGGAGATTGGTCTATAATTTTCTTTCTCTGCTTTGGCTCTTTCTGGTTAGGTATCAGGACCATATTTGTGTTGCAAAAGGAATTTCTATCTACCTAATTTGAAAACTTCCTGTTGACAGAGGTAAAATAGATTTTGTTATTGCCTTTAAATTCTTTTAACAAGGAATGATTAAATCATTTTTATCATTAGTGAAGCAATTTTTCAAACTAATTGAGGGGGAACTCATTTCATTGATTCACAGCAGGGTAAGAAGCCTGTCTCAAGATCTTTACTACTCATCCTTGGATAGGTACAGTTTGGTGTAGTGATTTCCCACTCAAGGTCTCTGACACCACCTTGAGGAGCTAGACCACATAACCTTAGCAGAGAGAGATTCCCCACCTCAATGGTAAGCTGTCAACATATACGACCACCCTGGAAACAATCCCACCCTTTTCTGACCTGAAAATAAAGCTCATTTTAGTTTTACAGAGATGAAGAAAATGAAGGCTCCCTTTCATTTAGTGAGTAAGGTTATCATCATTTATATTCTTAGGATTGTCAGTCTTGTTTAAAATTTGCCTAACATTCACTTAATAAAGGACCTTTAGGCCCTAGTTGATTGGTTTTAGAAACTTAGAAGTTCATAATAAATGAGTTGTAAATTCAGAATTAAAAAAAATTTTTTGTCACAATAGATTTGAAAAGTCAACTTTTTTAAAGATGAATTTTTGTAAACTGAATAGTATTTAAAGGCATTGGAAACCATTTTATTTGAGGGAACCTGCTATGAATTTTTTCTATTAATCTTTGTTTTAAAAAATAGCCTATAATTTATGTTTTGCAATTCTCAAATAACATGTTATTTTCTTTAAAATGAAAAGGATGCCCAAGTTACCCGATGAGAAGTTGGTTTTGAAGCACCATAGCCAATCCAGTCAGCACAATAAGTTAGAAATAGCCTTAGAAAATATTTCTTTGGGCCTCAGGCTACCAGCAGCATGGCAAAAGAAAGGTCATGGTTAATAGAAGAGGAGGATGAGCTCCTCCATATCCACTCCATCACTTACCCTTCCAAAATCATAGTTTTAATTCTTTGTGTCATGAAAACATTCATCTTCTAGAGTCCCCTTTTAAAATGTGGATATTGTAGGGAGAAGTAATATCTTAATTCAGGAGGATTAATAAAAAGTCATATGAGGGGCAGCTAGGTGGCACAGTAGATAGAGCACTGGTCCTGGAGTCAGGAGGACCTGAGTTTAGATATGATACTTCCTAGCTCTATGACCCTGGGCAAGTCACTTAACCCCAATTGCTGCACCAAAAAAAAAAAAAAAAAGTCATCTGAGAATAAGAGTAGGTCACAGAATAAGCACCTGACTGGGATCAGAGTAAAGCAGAACACCACAAAGCTTAAGAGAAGCTTTTGTGGAAGGAGGAAGAACAAATAAAAGATGTATCTACTCCACAGTCTGCAGAATCTCAGCTCAAGTACTTGATGAAAGAAAGGCAAGCTACTTCACCCCTTTGAGCCTCAGGGTTTTTTTTATGTTCAAAATAGTACTGGATTATTGTAAGAAAACTGCTTTGGAAACAAAATGCTATATAAATGTATTTACTACTCAAAATAATCTTGTATGCCTCTGGCACACATGCCAGAATCTGTTAACCCTTATAGTAAAAGGAAATTCCAGTCACAATGATGTAAACTTTCCCCCTTTATTCATTAAATAGGCAAGAGTCTTGTGAACAGTGGTAAATCTATAGTACATCATGAGCCACATAAAATTATCATAATTATTATAGATGCAGAATCAAATATAGGGATGAGTAAACTCTGAGGCTTATGAGATAAATGTACTTGCAATAGTGAAATGAAATGAGAAAAAAGTCAATTAGCTCAGTTTTTCTTCAACTTTTTATCATAAGTTAAGAACTTTTCTTTAAGCAACTCTATAGACATATATGTATTTTAGGTTACATTTTTCAAATTGATGTGGGGATGGATTTAATTGATCAAATTTATTGTGAGGCATCCCAAAGAATTACAAGACTCAGTGACTCAGTTTCTAGTTTTATTAAAAGACTGTGTTGACCACAGGGGGAACACCAAGGAGAAAAGTGTCTTGATTAGGGAGATGGAAATGGTTATATTTACAGTGGAAAATGTAGGTTGTTTCCTCATTATCTTAATCTCCTTGTGGGAGGTTCATATCCTATTTTGGAATTCTTAGGGTGCTAAGACATCCTCTAAGGCAGGTACCATTCTCACTAGAAGTGTGTTTTGGGGGTTTAAATGTAATAAGGTGAACCTAAGGACACATTTGGTCCTTCTGAGTATGTTCATAAAACATGTTTAAACTTGTCAGACCCCAAGGGTCTCTCTGTTTAGAATATCTCTTTACTTTAAGATCTGGTTTCTAGGTACAGTTTCTGTTTCCTGTCAGCTAGGAATATTAATGGTTTATAGTACCTTAGGCTTCTGTTGATAGGGTTGATAAGGACTCTAACCCTTTAGTTGATAAGAATTTAGATTTTAATTTCTCTGTTAACCCTTCTGGCCTCCTCCATCACAATCAGCAAAAAAAAATAATCTGCTTTTTCTGCCTCTCTCCTCCCCCCATTCCCTCTCTGCCTCTGGCCACCTTAGGAACAATTGAGAAAGAAAGAAAAAAATCCTTGATACAATCATGTATAATCAAGCAAAATAAATTTCTGCATTGGCCATATCCAAAAAGGAAAGAAGGAAGGAAGGAAGGAAGGAAGGAAGGAAGGAAGGAAGGAAGGAAGGAAGGAAGGAAGGAAGGAAGGAAGGAAGGAAGGAAGGAAGGAAGGAAGGAAGAAAGGAAGGAAGAAA
Source organism: Dromiciops gliroides (assembly GCF_019393635.1). NCBI lineage: Eukaryota > Metazoa > Chordata > Mammalia > Microbiotheria > Microbiotheriidae > Dromiciops > Dromiciops gliroides. The sequence continues at coordinate 206,165,069 of NC_057865.1, read as the reverse complement.
GGAAGGAAGGAAGGAAGGAAGGAAGGAAGGAAGGAAGGAAGGAAGGAAGGAAGGAAGGAAGGAAGGAAGGAAGGAAGGAAGGAAGGAAGGAAGGAAGGAAGGAAGGGTTATGGGAATGCAGTGGGACCTCAAGAAACCTAACGATCCCAACCCCCAAGGCCAAGGAAAAAACAGTTCTCTCTCCCACCTTGGGTATGAGGTATGGCAGGACATGATCCCAAGTATGCTGATAAGCAATATCAAAGTCTTCACGAAGATATACAAGGGGCAGCCAGGTGGCACAGTGGATAGAGCACTGGCCCTAGATTCAGGAGGACCTGAGTTCAAATCCGACCTCAGACACTTAACAATTACTAGCTGTGTGACCCTGGGCAAGTCACTTAACCCCAATTGCCTCACCAAAAAAGAAGATATACAAGATATGGATGGGTGCTGCATATCTTACTGATGCCCCATTATTCCAAAATTCCCTCCCTGTTGTTGCATTTCCCTCCCACTTCTTTACTCCTGTGGGACAGTCACCAAGGTGATCTGTTCCCAGGCCATATATTCCTCTCCTAATCTATTTTATTTTACAAGATTTGTAATGAGCCTCCAATTTTGGGCGTGAGCCAGCCACCCAAACCAGGTCTTAAGTCCCCCCCAAACAGAAGGAAGGAAGGAAGGAAGGAAGGAGGAAAGGAAGGAAGGAAGGAAGGAAGTTCTCAACTCATTCTAAGTCTTTCACCTCTCTTTTGGTAGGTGGGTAGTATGTTTCACGATTAATTCTCTGAAATTGAAATTAGTTGTTAAGACTGATCAGAATTTCTTTTTTATTTGTGATATATAATTAAATTTTATACATATATCAAACATAGATATAATATACACATACATACATATATGACATATAATGTATATTTTCTACATTATTACATTTAGATATACATAGATATATTCTAGTACATACAACTTAGTATTTTAAATCTTTCCTTTTCCTTTTTTTTTTATAAACGGGCAGTTATCTTTTCTTTTAATACAAGTAAATAACTTTTATAAATAATGTATACATATCAATTTATATAAATAATATCAATTTGTTTAAATATAATTACTATATAAATAAGACCTAAATAACTCATATATGTACAACATATATATTTATGTGTATGTATAGATATATATATATATATACATCCAGTACCCTACCCAGCATACCACCTTCTTGTTTTTTTCCAGGTTAAACATCACCATATTTGTCACTTAATGAAAGAATGTGAAAATAGCATGCTTCAATCTGTTCCATCAATATTAATTCTTTCTTTGGAGGTGGATAGTATGTTTCATCAATAGTCTTTTGGGATTGTTTTGGATTATTGTATTGTTGAGGATAGTCTCTGTGTACAGTGTTCTCTTGGTTCTGCTCACTCCCCAATACATCATTTCATACATGTCTTTCCAAGGTTTTTTGAAGTCATCATGTTTGTCATTTTTTACTGCACCATAATATTCCATTACCATCATATACCACAGTTTGTTTAGCCATTCCCCAATTGATGGGTATTTCTTTGATTTTCAATTTTTAGTCACCACAAAAAGAGCTGCTAGATATATTTTTGTACAAATAAGTTTTTTTCTCTTTTTGGGGATGTCTTTGGGATATAAACCAAATAGTGGTATAGCTGGATCAAAAGGTATGCACAATTTTATAGCCCTTTGGGCAAAGTTCCAAATTGCTCTCCAGAATGGTTGAATCTTTTCACAACTTCACCAACAGTGGATTAGCAACCCAGTTTTCCCACAATCACTCCAAAACCCAATATTTACTGTTTTTGTTATATTTGCCATTCTAATAGGTTTAAGTTGATATCTCAGAGTTGTTTTAATTTGCGTTTCTCTGATCAATAATGATCTAGAGCATTTTTATATGATTATTGATAACTTTGATTTGTCTGAAAACTAACTGCCTATTCAAATCCTTTGACCATTTATCAATTGGGGAATGACTTGTATTTTTTAAAATTTGACAGAGTTCTTTTTTTTCTCCTTTTAAAAAAAATTTATAGTTTTGAGTTCCAAATTCTATCCCTCTCTCATTCCCTCCCTCCCTCCCCTCCCACTCTCCAAGGTTGCAAGCAATCAGTATAAGTTATACATGTGCAATTATGTAAAACATTACCATATTAGTAATTTTACATAAAAAGACTTAAGTAAAAAAAAAAGAGAAAGCACAAAATAGCATGCTTCAGTCTGTGTTCAATCAATATCAGTTATATTATAGGGAGAAAGCACGTGGGTCTTTAGGATACCTATGTAAAGAATTACACTCTCGGGGTAGCTAGGTGGTGCATAGAGCACCAGCCCTGGAGTCAGGAGTCCCTGAGTTCAAATCCAGCCTCAGACACTTAACACTTACTAGCTGTGTGACCCTGGGCAAGTCACTTAACTCCAATTGCCTCACTAAAAAAAAAAAAAAGAATTACACTCTCGCGCAAGTCCTATTTAGGAATAAAAGAACAGGTTTATTGGGGTACAAGAGAAACTGGCCAGGAGGAAGGTTTTGGAGAAACAAAACGCTTTCCTCCCTGACTAGCTTGGGGAGCACTCTTTTATAGGGTTCAGATGGCATGGGTAAGAATGTCCCTTATTGAGTGATGGGCTGGTGGTGCTCTGTTGGTGGGCTGAGGCAGGTGATGATCCATCGTGAGCAATCTGGTGATGGTTGTTAACTCCATCCTGGTGGGTCTGAGCAGTCTGCTAGTGGGCAGTTCTAGGTGGTCTTCTGGTGTAGTCACTCCCAACAGGATTACCTCATCCAGGTGCTCAGGAGGACTGAAATACAGGGTGGTGGTCCTGAAGCATGCTCAGTTTGATCTGGTGCTGCTTATCTCTTTTGGGTGTGTATATGCTTGATTGAACTCAAGGAGAGGCCTACTTGATTTCAAGGGAAAACTCCTGAGGTTTCAAGGAAAAAGTTCCTTGACCTCCCCAGACAACTTTTGGGGTAACCAGAGCCCATAATCCTCCCATAACATTTATTTCTCTGGAGATGGATAGTATACTTCATGATTAGTCCTTTGGGATTATCTTGGATCATTGCATTGCTAAGAGTAGTTGTGATTCACAATTGCTCATAAAGCAATAATGCTGTCACTGTGCACAATGCTCTCCAGGTTCTGCTCACTTCACTATACATCAGTTCATATGAGTCTTTCCAGGTTTTTCTGAAATGATCCTGCTTGTTATTTCTTATAGCACATTATATTCCATTACAATCATATACCACAAGTTATTCAGTCATTCCCTAATTGATGGACATTCCTTTGATTTCCAATTCTTAGCCACCACAAAGAGTTGCTATAAATATTTTTTGTACAGTTTTTTCCCTTTTATCTTTTTTTATCTTTTTCACAGTTACTATTGTTAAATGTTTCCCTCCATCCTATTCCTTTCCCCATGATATATACTCTATTTTCTATCTTCTTTCACCCTATCCCTCTTCAAAAGGGATTTGAGTGTGCATGTTACACCCTCCCTGAGCCAATTCTGATGAGATTAAGGTCCTTGATTCTGATGAGTGTAAGGCTCATTCACTGCCCAGTTTAGATAGATTACTCCACCAAATTGGGTGTTTATGTTAATCGTTCCTGGAACCAACTCTGATGATATTATGGTCTTTGAGCCTATTCTGATGAGTATAAGGTTCATTTACTTCCCCGCTCCTTCCCCATCTCTCCCCCCACTCCATAAGTCCTTTCCTACTTCTTTCATGTGGGATTTCACCCCATTCTACCTCTCCTTTCCCCTCCCCCAGTGTTATCATGGGGTAGCTAGGTAACACAGTGGACAAAGCACCCATTCTGGACCCAGGAGGACCCAAACCCAAATCCAGCCTCAGACACAAGACACTCACTGTGTGACCCCAGGCATGTCACCCAACTCTAACCACCCCACAAAAAAAAAGATAAACAAAAAATAAATACTTTACAGATATCATCCCTTCATAATCAAGTCCTACCTGTGTCCTCTAAATTTCTTTCTTTCTTTCTTTTGTTTGGTTTGGTTAGGCAATTGGGGTTAAGTGACTTGCCCAGGGGTCACACAGCTAGTAAGTGTTAAGTGTCTGAGGCTGCATTTGAACTCAGGTCCTCCTGACTCCAGGGCCAGTGCTCTATTCTCTGCACCACCTAGCTGCCCCTAAATTTATTTCTATCATCTGCCCTAATACTGAGAAAGTTCTTATGAGTTAGACAAATCATCTTCCCATGGAGGAATGCAAATAGTTTAACATTTTAACAATCCCTCTTAATTTCTTGTTCCTGTTTACCATTTTATGCTTCTCTAGGGTCTTGTATTTCAAAGTCAAATTTTCTATTCAGTTCAGGTCTTTTCATCATGAATACCTGAAAGTCCTCTTTTTCATTGAAATCCCATTTTTCCAAAGATTATATTCAATTTTGCTGGGTAGCTGATTCTTGTTTGTAATCCCAATTCCTTTGCCCTCTGTAATATCATATTCCATGCCCTCTTATACTTTAATATAGAAGCTGCTAGATCTTGTGCTATCCTGACTGTGGCTCCACAGTACTTGAGTTGTTTCTTTTTGGCAGCTTCCAATATTTTTTCCTTGACCTGGGAACTCTGGAATTTGGCTACAATATTCCTGGGAGTTTTCATTTTGGGATCTCTTTCAGGAGGTGATTGGTGGATTCTTTCAATTTCTATTTTATCTTCTGCTTCTAGTATATCAGGGCAATTTCCCCTGATAATTTCCTGGAAGATGATGTCTAAGCTCTTTCCTTGATCATGGTTTTCAGATCATGGTTTTCAGGTAGTCCAATAATTTTCAAATTATCTCTCCTGGATCTATTTTTCAAGTCAGCTGTTTTTCCAAGGAGATATTTCACATTGCCCTCTATTGTGTCCTGGTTTCTCATAAAGTCACTAGCTTCCATTTGTTCAATCCTAATTCTTAGGCAATTATTTTCTTCAGAGAGCTTTTGTATCTCCTTTTCTATTTGGCTTTTCAATCTGCTGACTTTTTTCTAATGTCTTTCCTGCATCACTCTCATTTCTCTTTGCATTTTTTCCTCTACCTCTCTTACTTTGTCTTCAAAATCCTTTTTGAGCACCTCTATGGCCTGAGACCAATTCATATTTTTCTCGGAAGCTTTGGATGTATGAGCCCTGATGTTGCTATTCTCTGAGGGTCCACCTTACTTGTCACTAAAGAAACTTTCTATGATCTTCATCTTTCTCTGCTTGCTCATCTTGCCCATCTTTTACTTGACTTTTAACTCCCTCTTACAGTGGGGCTCTACTTCCAAGCTACACTTTTCCAAGCTTTAGAGGGTCCCAGGTGTTTTGGTTTAAGGAAGGGCAGGTTCTTAACTCACCCAGCCTATTCCCTGGTCTATAGATAACCCTGGGCCAACTTGCTAATTAACCAGACAGCAAAACTTTTTGTGCTGTGTTTGTTAGCTCCTACGAGACTTTGCCCCTCCCCCACCTGGGCCAACACTACTCAAGCCTACTTCCTGGTTTCCAGCAGGAGTGAAACACCCAAGTTCTGCCTCAGCACCAGAAGAGACCCTTGTAATCTCCCTCCTGCCAACAGCTCAGCTTTCTCACTGAACCATGAGCTTAGTTCCAGAGAACACTGGTGCTGCAGCTGATTCAGAGGCTCCAGGGGTCTCTTTCTCTGGCTAGGCCCACCTGGGACTGGATCTGTGTCAGTGTGACTGTGAGGTTGTGCTCTACTCTTTCCCTAGCACAGCAGCCCTCTCCTGTTGACCTTCTAAGTCATCTTTGCTGACTCAGTTCTGTATGTATTTGAGAAATGAGGCCTTTATCAGAGATATTTGTTTCAAAAATTCTTTCCCACTTTTCTACTTGCCTTGTAATCTTGGTTATATTAGTTTTGTTTTTGCAAAAGTTTTAAAATTTTATATAATCAAAATTATCTATTTTACATTTAATTTAATTTTCTATATTTTCTTTGGTCCTAAATTCTTCTCCTGTCCATAAATCTGACAGATAGATAGTTCCATACTGTTAACGGCTAAAATTCTAGCTAGTCTGTCTAAAATATTTAATGAGTGGTCGCCAATAAATTATAAGCTTTAGCAAGAGTTAGACTTTTAAGCATTTATTAAGGAGAATAAGAATTTGGTAAAGAGAGAGAAAAAGGCCTAGATTCCTATCTATTAAAGGGAGAGCACATTTCTAGCTCCGCTCTCCACCAGAGTCCAGAGGAAAGAGCCCCAGAGTCAGCGCCAGTCTCTTCCTTCCTCCTCCCACTAGTCCGCGTCACTTCCTCCCGCCAAAGAAAAGGCTCCTGGTCTTGCCCTCAAAGACCTTCGCTTCATGGGCAGAACTCTTCTACAGTAAGTATCCAGCAGGTGGCATCATTCCAATCGTTACAGTCCCCCCTGTTGTTCCTCAAGAAACAAAATGTTTCCTTGACGGAACAGTAAAAACAATATAATAACTATTGCTAACTAATAATATGTGAACAACAATATAGAAAAGGAAGAGAGGAAAGTTTTGTCCAGAGGGGCGTTTTTTTTGTCCTCATGAACCGACGCTTTGACATTAGTCTTGCAAAGGGAGGGCCTCTGCAGAGAATACATGTTACAGATGGTGTATATTATAACAGAAAGAGAAAAAAAAACAACAAAAACAACAAATCAAAACTGTTCATTTAAAGTCTCTGAAAGTCTTTTCTCAGATGTCCTCTAGGTGTAGTCGTGGAATGGAAGTCTTTTCAGGGGTTGATGTGTGGATACTGGTAATCAGCCAGGAAATTTCCTACAAAATTGAGCTTAATACAACTTTAAAATAGCTTTGTCAATAATCAAATCAAACAATGAAAGTTCTCAAAAACATGTCTAAGGGAATACAGAATCTTAGTTGTTAACACGTGAAACATACAATAAAACAAAAATTGAACCATTCTTTAAAATTACATTATTATTATAGTCCCCCCTTATGGAGAGTAATTGAGAAGACAATTGCTGCGATATTAATTTTTAAAAATAATTTTTATCTTTGTTTCATCACTTTTTGCATCATCTGCCTAATTATCCTCATGCCATTATGAGAAATTAGAAAATCTAATATAATTGGTAACAGGTGTCAAGGCCAAATTCAACACTGTTATTTATCATGACACCTGAGATAATTATGGGGGTTACCATAAAAGAACAGAGAAATGATGGGATATGAGCATTCCCACACTTGAGCAATATGTACTGTCCATGCAGTATGCCAGGCTTAAAATAGGTGGATGGAATATATGTCCATGCCACCGAACATATTGGAGGAAACTGAGTCAAACTTAATCAGATGCATGGGATTGAGATGTCCATGGCATCAGGCATATAGGAGGGAGCATAGAAGCCAGGTGTAGAAGTGAGATGGGTGGGATGAATACTTCCAGCCATCTGTACAATATTGTGGGGAAAAATAAAATAAAATATTAAACCAAGAGAATCCAACCTCAACATTAGTCAAAAGCCGTTCCCTCGGCCATACCTTGACTTCATGCATTTCTCCCCTCATGTGACAGTTCAGTGTCTGCTCTTGCATGTATTCCTCTTGTGATTGGATGGCATCTTGGCCAACTGGCATCTGATAACTCAGAATAAAGGCAATTAATGTCTTAAATGATAAGTTCCCATAATCCAAGTCTCATATGGATTTAAAATTGAGGATAATAAATGATTGCAAAAAATGTGAATACATCTTGACTCAGAACACAATATATAATTATGCAACAATTTCAAATAATACCCCTTTTTTTTAAACTTAGTATACAATTACTTTTTGAAAAATCTGAACATATTTAAATACAAGTTAAAGCACAACACAATCCCAAAGAAAACTTTTACAAATGTTCCCCTCTTTGCCATGGCAACCAATTTGCCAGGGAAATGCTTTAAAGAGTTTGATCAAATAATCAGTTGAGAAAAATAACAAAAACAAATAACTCAGAATACTCCTAGAATTAACATTGTATTATGAAATCAAAACCATCTTGCAATGTTTCAAAATTAGAGATGAATAAATAGAAAAAAATACACATGGAACAATAAAAGACAATGAAATTCAAACTAAGGAAATCTAAATGAATATGAACTTAATATTAATAAGAGTATTATAAATATAAACTTGATCACATGACTATAAAAAACTTTTACAGATATTCTCCTTGTTTTAGAAACTAAGTATAAGACCCAATCTCAAAAGCATGAAAATCTCTATGAAAATAAACCCATACCATTAATTTCAAAATGTATATGTAATGGCATAGAAATCCTATGTAACCTCTGAACTGACATTATTACTCTGAGTGAATTCAGAACACTTTTGATTCCGATATCTAAAATCCCCAATACTCATATCAATACCTTGCTGCTTACTTCTACATTTCTGTAAAATATGTACCCTTCCATGGCAAAAGAAGCAGAGTCTTGAACTATGGTGATGATTGTCATTCTTATTCAGCTTAAGTTTTTCTTCTTTAACCCCTCTATATTGTCTGTCAGTCTTTTCACCATACAAATGCTTTATAAGATTACTAATTAAAGACAAAAGCAGGTTAGCAAAATTATGAACAAAACAAGCATATCTGGAATTTAAAGGGCTTTCTAAGGTTGTCTCAGAAGCACAGCCAGGCTGGGAAAGGGCTGAGCCTGAAGCTGCAAATGCAGGTAGAAAAAGTTGAGCATGCGCATCAGATCTCTGGACTTCCCAGGCAGGGGAAGCTATGGGCTTGGCCATAGGAGGAGTAGAGGGTGGGGTCTGGAGAGGAGGGGAGGACCAGCACAATTTGAATCAGACTTGATTTTGAACTCAGGCCTGGATTCCTCTTCCCCCACTTTGCCTCCAGGTGCTAGGGAATTAAAAGCTTCTAGAGGGTGGGTCATTGCCTCCAGGCATGCAAAATTAGAGCAACAATTAGTGTTAGAATTGGGAAAAGCTGCAGGAATCTCTTCAGGTTTCTCTGAAAAAGCATGGTTGGGAGAGGGAGAGATATTTCCTTGTGTGAGTAAGTTGCTGGCTCTTTTAACAAAAAGAAAAAGAAAAATAGAAAATCCACAAAAACAAAGCATTAACATGATCTTATCTCCCATTTGTCTGGTTAAACAGACTAAAATCAAAAATAGGATAATTAGGGAGTTTAAAAGGTCCATTCGAAAAAATTTAAAGGAAAACACAGCCAGTACACCAGTACTTAGCAGTTAAAGGGAGAGGGAGGGAAAATTTCTTACCCAACTAGAAGATCAGAAGAAGACTGAAGGTTAGCTTTCCTCTTCGTGGTCAGCCATCTGTTAACGGCTAAAATTCTAGCTAGTCTGTCTAAAATATTTAATGAGTGGTCGCCAATAAATTATAAGCTTTAGCAAGAGTTAGACTTTTAAGCATTTATTAAGGAGAATAAGAATTTGGTAAAGAGAGAGAAAAAGGCCTAGATTCCTATCTATTAAAGGGAGAGCACATTTCTAGCTCCGCTCTCCACCAGAGTCCAGAGGAAAGAGCCCCAGAGTCAGCACCAGTCTCTTCCTTCCTCCTCCCACTAGTCCGCGTCACTTCCTCCCGCCAAAGAAAAGGCTCCTGGTCTTGTCCTCAAAGACCTTCGCTTCATGGGCAGAACTCTTCTACAGTAAGTATCCAGCAGGTGGCATCATTCCAATCGTTACAATACTCCTTTAATTTTCTTATGGTATCACTCTTTATTTGTAAATCATGTACCCATTTTGACCTTATTTTTAGTATATGATGTGAGATATTGGTCTATACCTAATATCTGCCATTCTGTTTTCCAGTTTTCCCAGCAGTTTTTGTTAAATAATGAGTTTTTCTTCCAAAAGCTTGGATCTTTGGCTTTATCATATACTACATTACTATAGTCATTTACTATAATGTTGTTTCTATCTATTCTATTCCACTGATCTACCTCCCTATTTCTTAACTAGTTTTGATAATTACCTCTTCAGGGGGCAACTAGGTGGCACAGTGGACCATGCACTTGTCCTGGATTCAGAAGGGCCTGAGTTCAAATCCAGCCTCAGACACTTGACACTTATTAGCTGTGTGACCCTGGGCAAGTCACTTTACCCTCATTGCCTCACAAAAAAAAAAAAGAAGAAAGAAAGAAAAGGGGTCCCAAGACCAAAAAGTTCGAGAACCACTAGTATATGGGAGTCCCGGGGAAAGATAATTACCACTTCATAGTATAATTTGAGATCTGGTACTGCTAGACCACCTTCTTTTGTATTTATTTTCATTGATTCCCATGATGTCCTTGAACTTTTGTTTTTCCAGATGAATTTTATTATTTTTTCTAGCTCTATAAAATCTATCTGTTGTTGCTGGACTTTATTAGTAATATATAGAAATGCTGATTTATGTGGATTTATTTTGTATCCTGCAACTCTGCTAAAGTTGTTAATAATTTCAAGTAACTTTTTGGTCGATTCTCTAGGATTTTCTAAGTATAATATCATACCATCTGCAAAGAGTGATAGTTTTGTTTCCTCATTACCTATTCTAATTCCTTTAGTTTCTTTGTTGTCCTCATTACAGATAATGCTTGCTGATGGTCTTAGATAAATAGTACTTATCATTTTAAAGTAAGCTCCTTTTATTCCTATGTTCTCTAGTGGGTTTTTTTGTTTCTTTGTTTTTTTTTTTTTGGCAAGGCAATGAGGGTTAAGTGACTTGCCCAGGGTCACACAGCTAGTAATTGTTAAGTGTCTGAGGCTGGATTTGAACTCAGGTCCTTCTGAATCCAGGGCCAGTGCTCTATCCACTGCACCACTTTGCTGCCCCTCTAATGTTGGCTTTTTTTAGTGAGGCAATTGGGGTTAAGTGACTTGCCCAGGGTCACACAGCTAGTAAGTGTTAAGTGTCTGAGGCCGGATTTGAACTCAGGTCCTCCTGACTCCAGGGCCAGTGCTCTATCCACTGTGCCACCTAGCTGCCCCCCCTCTAGTGTTTGTTTTGTTTTGTTTTGTTTTGTTTTTGGTGAGGCAATTGGGGTTAAGTGACTTGCCCAGGGTCACACAGCTAGTAAGTGTTAAGTGTCTGAGGCTGGATTTGAACTCAGGTACTCCTGACTCCAGGGCCAGTGCTCTATCCACTGTGCCACCTAGCTGCCTCCCTCTAGTGTTTTTAATAGCAGTGGGTGCTATATTTTGTCAAAGGCCTTTTCTGCATCTATTAAGATAATCATATGATTTCAGTTGCTTTTGTTATTGATATGGACATTTATGTTGATAGTTTTCCTAATTTTGAACCAATCCTGCATTCCTGGTATAAATACCACCTGGTCATAGTGTATGACCTTTGTGATATATTTCTGTAATCTATTTGCTAGTATTTCATTTAAAATTTTTGCATCAATATTCATTAGCAAAATTGGTCTATAATTTTCTTTCTCTGTTTTGGCTCTTCCTAGTTTGGGTATCAGGACCATATTTGTCTCATAAAAGGAGTTTGGTAGGACTTCTTCACTTATTTTTTCAAATAATTTATATAGTATTGTGATTAACCATTCTTTAAATGTTTAGTAGAATTCAATTGTGAATCCATCTGGTCCTGGAGATTTTTTTCTTAGGAAGTTCATTGATGACTTGATCAATTTATTTTTTCTAAAATTGCGTTATTTAAATATTTTATTTCTTCTTCTGTTAGTCTGGGTAATTTATATTTTTGTGGACATTTGTCTATTTCATTTAGATTGTCAAATTTGTTGGCATGTAATTGGGCAAAATAATTCCTAATAATTGTCTTAATTTCCTCTTCATCGGTGGTGATTTCACCCCTTTCATTTTTTATGCTAGTGATTTGGTTTCTTTTCTTTTTTTTATCAGATTAATGGTTTATCTATTTTATTGTTTTTTTCATAAAACTATCTTCTAGGTTTATTTATTAATTCAATGTTTTTCTTACTTTCAATTTTATCAATTTCTCCTTTGATTTTCAGGATTTCCAATTTTGTATTTAATTGAGGATTTTTAATTTGTTTTTTCTAGTTTTTTTTCAGTTGTGTGCCCAAATCATTGATCTGCTTTTTCTCTATTTTATTCATGTAAGTGGTTAGGAATATAAATTTTCCCCTAAGAACTGCTTTTGCTGCATCTCTTAAATTTTGATATATTGTCTCATCATTGTCATTTTCTTTAATGAAATCAATTGTTTCAATGATTTGTTCTTTGACCCACTTGTTTTTTAGGATCAGATTATTCAATTTCCTATTGGTTTTTAATCTCATTTTCAATTGTGCATTATTGAATATAATTTTTATTGCATTATGATCTGAAAAGGATGTGTTTATTATTTCTGCTTTTCTGCATCTGGTTGTTAAGATTTTTATGCCCAAATACATGGTCAATTTTTGTGTAAATCCCATGTACTGCTGAAAAGCAGGTATATTCCTTTCTATTTCCATCTAATTTTTCAAGAATTTTATTAATTTCCTTAATTTTTTTATTATTTATTTTTCAGTTAGATTTATCCAGTTCTGAAAGGATAGTTTTATTATCTATATTTATTTATTTATTTCTATTTCCTCTGTAATTCATTCAACTTCTCCTTCAAAAATTTGGATGCTCTACTATTTGGTGCATATATATTAAGTATTGATATGACTTTATTGTGTATGATACCTTTCAGCAAAATATAGTTTCCTTCTTTATCTCTTTTAACTAGATCTATTTTTGCTTTTGCTTTTTCTGAAATCATTACTGCTACCCCTGATTTCTTTGCTTCAGCTGAAGCATAATAGATTCTGTTCCAGCCCCTTATGTGTACCCTATTTGTACCTCTGTGCTTTAAATGTGTTTCTTGTAAACAACATATTATAGGCTTTTGGTTTTTAATCCATTCTGCTATCCACTTCTGTTTAATGGGTGAGTTCATCCCATTCACATTTTGTGTGTGTGTGTGTGGGGTGAGGCAGTTGGGTTTAAGTGATTTGCCCAGGGTCACACAGCTAGTAAGTGTTAAGTGTCTGAGGCTGGATTTGAACTCAGGTCCTCCTGACTCCAGGGCTGGTGCTCTATCCACTGCTCCACCTAGCTGCCCCTATCCCATTCACATTTATAATTATCATGACTGTTTATTTCTCTCTATGCTATTTTTCACTTGTTTGTCCTTCCCACTCTGACCTCTCCCCCTTTGTCTTCCCATAATTGTTTTACTTATGATCACTGCCTTCCTGAATATCCCCTCTCCCTTCTATTATCACTGTCCCTTTTTGAACTTCCCTGTAGGGTAAGATAGATTTCTATTTCAAACTGAATGTGTTTGTTATTCCCTCTTTGATCCAACTTTGATGCGAGTAAGTTTTAATCTTTGCCCATATCCCCCATCTTCCCCTCCATTATGATAGTGTTTTTTTAATGCCTCTTGGTATGTGTTCACCCCATTCAGTTTTTCCCCTCCTACTTCCATGCAATTTCTTTTTCATCCTTTATTTTGTTTTAGTGTCGTATCATCAATGTCACCTTATGATCACACCCTCTATCTACATATATTTTCTTTCTTTCTTTCTTTCTTTTTGCCGAGCAATGAGGGTGAAGTGACTTGCCCAGGGTCACACAGCTAGTAAGTGTCAAGTGTCTGGGGCCAGTTTTTAACTCAGGTCCTCCTGAATCCAGGGCCAGTGTTCTATCCACTGTGCCACCTAGCTGTCCCTACATATATTCTTTCTAATCATTCTTCTATTACAATTTTTAAGACATAAATATTACCATAGATTAAATATTACCTTATAACCACAACCTCTTTACATATACTCCTAGTTGCACTAGTAATTGTTTTTACAATAAAGTTATTGAGACTTACAAATATTATCTTATCATATAAGAACTAGAAACAGTGTAGCCTTATTAAATGTTTTACAGTTTTTCTTTCTTGTTTCTTTTTTACCTTTTTATGTTTCACTTGAACCTTACATTTGGAAGTCAAATTTCCCATTCAACTCTGTCCTTTTAATTAAAAATCCTAGAAATTCCTCTATTTCATTAAATATATATTTCCCCCCCTGAAAGATTATATTCAGTTTTGTTGGGTATGTAATTCTTCGTTGTAAACCTAACTCCTTTGCCTTCTGGTATATTACATTCCAAGGCCTGCAATTATTTAATGTAGAAGCTGCCAAATCCTGTGTAATTCTGGCTATAGCTAGCTCTACGGTATTTGAATTGTTTGTTTTTGGTTGCTTGCAATACTTTTTCTTTTATCTGTGAGTTTTGAAATTTGGCTATGATATTCCAGGGAGTTTTCATTTTGTGATCTCTTTCAGGTGGTTATTGGTGGATTCTTTCAATTTCTATTTTGCCCTCTAGTTTTTTTTTTTAGTAAGGCAATTGGGGTTAAGTGACTTGCCCAGGGTCACACAGCTAGTAAGTGTTAAGTGGCTGAGGCCGGATTTGAACTCAGGTCCTCCTGACTCCAGGGCCAGTGCTCTATCCACTGCGCCATCTAGCTGCCCCTTGCCCTCTAGGCAATTTTTATTGCTAATTTCTTGAAACATATTGTCCAGGCTTTTTTTTTTTTTTTTTGGTCATGGCTTTCAGGTAGTCCAGTAATTCTTATATTATCTCTCCTTGATCTATTATCTAGGTCAGTTGTTTTTTCAATGCGAAATTTTACATTTTCTTCTATTTTTTTGCTTTTCTGATTTTATTTTACTGCATCTTGATTTAATTTTAATTTTTGAAGAATTATTTTCTTCATTAACTTTTTGTAATTCTTTCCATTTGACTAAATATATATATTTTTAGGGGGTTATTTTCCTCAGTAATTTTTTGTATTTATTTTTCATGGTTTGCCTGCTTCACTTCCAATCTTTCCTCAACTTCTCTAATTTGATTTTCAAAATCCTTTTTAAGCTCTTCTAGGAATTTATTTTGGGCCTGAGACCAATTTGCATTTCTCTTTGAAGGTTCACCTGTAGCCATTTTGTTACTGTCCTCCTCTATATTTGTGCCATGATATTTCCTATCATAGACGTCAACAGTTAAACTTTTTTTATTGTTTTTTTACTCATTTTTGTGGCAGCTGCTTCCTGAGTTGCTAAAGTAACAAAGTCTTTTTTGGTAGTTGGCCCTGGAGAAGTGATCTTGTTGATCATTTGGCCCAGGGGTGGTATCTTGCTGCTGGGTTGTTATGGTAACCAGTCACTCTGGTAGCAAACCCTTGAAGTGTAATTTTGTTGTGATCTGCTGAATCCCTGAGGCTGGTTTGCCCTGGAAATAGTCTCTCTGCTGGGACATCACAGGGGTGGGAATTTGTTATTGACCTGATTGGGTGGACTTCACTACTGTTCAGCAGGCTCAGAAGTGTATTGCAGGCCCTGCTGTGAGCCCAGAAACTGTTGCCATTGCTGCTGCTCTTGAACCTCACTTCCCTCCCACCCAGGTAAGACAGACCTTTCCTGTTGGGCTGGTAGGTTCTTTCCCTGTTCCTAGGATGGTTCAGAGGCAGTTTTATGTTGGTTTAGAGGGGAAATCTGGGAGAGATGCAGTGGGTTGCTTCCTCACTCAGCCATTTTGGCTCTGGAACCTATCAGAATTTCTAAATCTTTTGGAATTGCCCTTTGTCATGGTATAAATTATATCTCCAGATTCACTCCATTATGTCTCAGTCTTCCCAAGTTTCTTGGAAACCATCTCCCCATCATCATTAGATGATGTTTGTGTACTCAATGTAGCCTCTGAGACTAAAATACAACAAAGTATGAATCAATTCTCTGCTGCAGGTGCTAATTTTGGCCTAATAATTAACCCCAAGAAAACACAATTTCTCCTCCAGCTCACACCACACCATTTGTACATAGAATCACTGGTTACAGCGAATGGAGAAATTTTGAATGCTGTGGATGAGTTCATTTGCCTTGGCAGTATACTTTCCAGATAACGAGATTGGCGCATGTTTATAAGGCTTTGAAGGAAAGTGTGGGCGAAAGATTGCCTACCAAAGTGAAGGTTTACAAAGGCTTTGTGCTGAACTCATTGTTGTATGCCTGTGAAACTTAGACAATTTACCAGCACCATTCTAGGAATTTGAACTGCTTCCTTTTAAATTGTCCTAGGAAGATTATGAAAATCACCTGTCAAGATAAGGTACCAAACACAGAGGTCATTTCTAGAGCTGAACTGCCAAGCATTTAAACTCTACTGCAGGGAGCACAACTTTGATGGGCTGGCCACATTGTTTGAATGCCAACCAAATCTGTGTTTGCCTAAAATACTATTTTATGAAGAACTCACACAAGGCAAGCACTCACATGGAGTTCATAAGAAGTGATACAAGGACAGTCTCAAGGTCTCACTGAAGAACTTTAGAACATGAGGTCCCTCCTCTTTCCCTGTTGAACTAAATGTATTTCTGTACCCAACTATGTGTATTCCCTCTTTTGACTGGTACAGATGAAAATTAGATTCAAATGTCAGATGATTTCCTCAATTTTTAATCTATGTAGACTTCTTTCTGTATTTATTTGAGATTATTTCTCCTCAGTTTCTTTTTTCTTTCCCCCAGGGCATTCCTCTTCCCCTTTCTGTTTTTCTAAGACATAAGAGAATTCCTTCTAAGGTCTTCTAGATAACAGACTTCAGAGGGGACACACATATCATCTCCCCATATTAGAACAAAAGCAATTTATCTTTGTTTAACACCTTATTTCTTACCCCCATTTATCTTTGTGTTTCTTTTGATCTCTGTGTTTGAATTTCAAAGTTTCTATGTAGCTCTGGTTTTTTCATCAGGAATACTTGGCAGTACTAAGATCTGTAAGTTTCCAGAATTCTCTAACCATTCCCCCTTTAAGATTATAGTCAATTGTTCTGGGTAAATTATTCTTGTTTGTAAGCCTGTATCCTTTACCTTCCGAAATATCATGTTATAAGGTCTTCACTCCTTTGTGGTGGTGGCTGTTAAATCATGCATGGATGGTCCTGACTATAGATCCTAAGTACTTGAATTCTTTCTTTCTGGCTGCATTTTATTTGGATATTTATTCCTGGGAGTTTTCATTTGAGGGTTTCTTTTAGGAAATGACTGGTATATTCTTCCTATGTCTGCATTACTCTCTGGATCCAAGAGAACTGGGCACCTTTCTAATTTATTAAAAGAACCTTATTTTTAGGTTCTTTTTTTGGTCATGGTTCTCAAGTAGTCCAATGAGTCTTAAATTTTCTTTCCTCACTCTTCTTTTAAAAGTCAATTGTTTTTATACCCTTATATTTTCTTCTATTTTTTGTAGTCTTCTGATTTTATTTTTAATATTTCTTGTCACATGAAGTCATTAACTTTTATTTTATCTAGTTTAATCTTCAGGGATTTTGTTGGTTGGGCAAGGTTTTATACTGTGGTGCCAATCCAATTTTTTCTTACCATTTATTTCTTCTATAGTTCTCATCTCTTCTCCAAATTTTTCCTTTGGTGCTCTCATTTCATTTAAGAACTCTTTTCAAAAACTTTTGCTTAATCTCTGTCAGGAATTCTAGTTGAATTTGCACCCAAGCTTTGATTTTCTCACAATGGAATGTCTCCACCGTGTTGAAGATCCCCTTCCTCAGTCTGCCCTGGATCTGTGACCCAAAATGTCAGGACTGCCAATTGAAAACTGTTTCTGTACTGTATACAAGTTTAGGGCCCTCTGTGCTGCACCTAGGATCTCTTTTTTCCTGAGTTTTTTTACTTAGCCTCTCATAAGCTAGATGTTTTTGTGCAGCAAGCTGCTATCCAGATGTTGTACCCACTGTCCATAGACTTGTCAGTCTCTCTATGTCCACCTGGACTAGAAGATAACTGTGATTATTTTTTCTTAGATTTCCTTTTCAAAATTTTGTCTAGTGATTTTTTGAGATTTGTTTGGAGTTTGGAGTGGGGTAGGGAGAACTCATGTATGTATGTATATGTACATACAGACACATTATATATGGATAAGGACTCATAAAAATATAGCAATTATTAAAGGTATTGAAAACTAAGGAGCTATCTTAGTATTGGGCAATGCTGAACAAATTATGAATGTAATGAAATATTGTGCCATAAGAATAAAAATGCATAATTTCAGAGGAAATCAGAAAGACATATTTTACATTTAAATATGTATTATGTATGTCAATGAAATTATTAAACATTAAAATTTCATATACACTTATATATGATTAACTTAACTGGTAGCCCTCTTAAAAGTTTCAGGAAGCCTATTCCACTAACTGGATCAAAGAATCACAGAAATGAAATAAAAAAGAGAGTGTCCACCTCATCTAACCTTTCTTCTTCTCCTTAGTATTAGCAAGATACTAATGTTTATTATGAATTTGTTGGTAGACCACAACAAAGGTTGTTTTTGTTTTTTGGTTTTTTTTAGTGAGGCAATTGGGATTAAGTGACTTGCCCAGGGTCACACAGCTAGTAAGTGTTAAGTGTCTGAGGCCGGATTTGAACTCAGGTCCTCCTGACTCCAGGGAGTGTGCTCTATCCACTGGGCTACCTAGCTGCCCCAAAAGTTTTTGAAATAAAAAAAAAATACTTGGTATGGACATGAACTCAGAAAGAATACAGCCATAGCATTTAATATTATTTGTTTGTCCTTGTTGGTAAAAGCCCACTGGTGCTCACAGTAGGAAGAAAACACTTGCATAATGTAAAGAGCAAAGAGAGGGAAAAAAATCTTCCTTTGGCTCTGGTTAAGACATTAGTTATTGTTTATAAGAATACATATTTCAGAGAAAATATGATCCAGAAAACATATTTTGCAGGACCAGGGCATTAATCTTTTTCTTCATAAGGGCAAAAGCTAAAAGAAGCTGCACGTACTTCTCCTTATTTAGTCTACCAATACTCACTACTTTTTATCATTAATATTACCTTGGTAAAGTGTGAAAAAGAACTAATGAGGTTTTGTTCAAATGAACCAATTGTGGTTAAAATTAGAAAGGAGAAAGGTTGTTTTTGTTTGTTTGGGGGGGGGTGGAAAGGAGAAAGGTAATAGGAAAAAATCTTATAAATTTATCTGAAAAAGTCTAATTCCCAACATATACCAAGAACTGATTCAAATTTATACGACTAAGAACCATTCCCCCAATAGTTATATGGTCAAAAGGATATGAACAGGGGCAGCTAGGTGGCTCAGTGGATAGAACACCGGCCCTGGATTCAGGAGGACCTGAGTTCAAATCTGACCTCAGACCCTTGACACTTACTAGTTGTGTGACCCTGGGCAAGTCACTTAACCCCAAATTGCCTCACAAATAAAACAAAACCAAAACCAAAACCAAAACCAAAAGGATATGAACAGTTTTCAAAAGAAAAAAAAATCCAAGCTGTCAACAGTGTTCTAAAACACTATTAGAGAAATGAAAACTAAAGCAACTTTAAAGTGTCATTTCACACACATTTGACTGACAAAGATGTCAAAGAGGAAAATGTAAAACGTTGAAGGGGCTGCAGAAAAATGGGGTCTAGTCATTTTGGCAAAGTAATTTGGAACTATGCCTCTAAAGTTAATCAACTCTGTATACCCTTTGACTCAGTTATACCACCACTAGTCCTCTACCCCAAAGAAATGAAATAAAGAGGAAATGCGGAGACAGCTAGGTGGTGCAGAGGATAAAGCACTGGCCTTGGATTCAGGAGGACCCTGAGTTCAAATCGAGGCTCAGACATTTGACACTTACTAGCTGTGTGACCCTGGGCAAGTCACTTAACCCTCATTGCCCTGCAAAAAAAAAAAATAAGAGGAAATGCACTCATGTATACAAAAATATTTATTGCAGATTTTTTTGGTAACTAAGGGGCTATTCTCATATTGGACAATGGCTGAACAAATTAGTAATGTAATGGAACATTATTTTGCCCTAATAAATGATAAAATGGACAGCTCCTAAAGAAATCAAGACCTATATTTTATAGTTGATTGGTATGTATGTTAATAAAATTGTAATAACATTTTTTAAAAGAGAGAAAAAGAAAAAAAACTAATGAAAACAGGCCAAGAAAAGGAGTGGTTATCTTTAAAACTATTTATGAGTCTTATCGATCTAGTTTATTAAGTACCTACCCTGTGCCAAACACTATGCTAGGCACTTTACAAATATTATCTCATTTGATGCAAGTCAGTTTCCTTATCTTTAAATATCATCTACCTTCCAAACAAGGTGGTTGTAAAAGTTAAAACAGATATGTTAATAAGTAAAATGCTTTGCAAACTATAGTTCCTAGCCTAGTGTTTGGCATATAGTAGGTGCTTAATAAATGCTTATTCCTTCCTTCACTCCACCCAATAAGACAGGTTAAGCCCATGGGTCACATGGTAAATGTCTTAGGCAGATTTCAGACCTAAGTCCTTCTGGACTCCAAGGGTAATACTGTATCCATTGCACAGTGGAACTAAATTAAATTTTCATGGAATCACAGAATGACAGAACTGAAAAGGTCTATAGTGATCATTTAATCCCTTTTATTTTAAAGATGAAATGCCTGAAGCACCTAGAAAAGTAAAGTGAGTTGCCCAAAATCACACAGTAAATGAGATTCAAAAATAGGTCTTTTGGATTCTCAAGTCAAGTGCTCTTTCCATTGTCACACACATATGAAATTAGAATATATACATATATAAAACAGCTAGGTGGTGCAACGAATACAGTATTACCCTTAGAATCCAGAAGGACTTGAGTCTGAAATCTGGTCATATTTAAAATATGCATGTGTTTTATATGTTTCATATTATTTTATATTTTATATATTTTTAGACTTCCACATTTTCTGTGTGTAGATTATTTCAGAATAATTTCTATAAAATTAAAGCTTGCTATGAATTGCATGTTAAAGAACTACAGAACATTTTATATAGATTCTGTAGATTGAAAACAAAACTGTGATTCTTTTGCTTATACTTCAATATCATACAGTTGAATTTCTACTATGAAGATTTCTATCAATTCTTTGTGAAAATAACCACATATATTCAACTATTATAGGGCAAAGCCTCTATTGCTTCTAAGATACCTAATTATTATAGTTTTGAATTTGTGCTTAATTCCTATTTTATTGTCTTGCTCAAGACAATCATCTTTTTCTTCAAACATATGCCTAATTTGGCATGAGATGAAAAAAAAAGCATGATTAGACAAGAACACACTAACTATACAATTACTTTGTCTTTGGGATTTACTTTTTAATTAATAATAAAGTGCAATGAAAGGAGTTAGTGTGCCAAGGAAGCAAAATATAAAATAATGTAAAAATCACATCCTTTTTATAAATTATCACTTTGTAATTAATTCACTAAGCATTTTCTTTTTGAAAAATAAAATTTAAAAACATTTCATTGTTTTGGGTATGGATTTTCAAGGAATGTAAGTTAATCACCTGTTAATGAAATTATTGCATTTTTTTTCCCTATTCAATTCAGATATAAATCTTACCTCCTAATATAGTACTTATTATTTTGTGGATAAACTTTCCACATTCACATAATCTTGAATTTAAATCTTAAAAGTTCTCTAGTTTAAAAACTTTCATCACATATATCTCTTTGTTTTGTTTTGTTTTGTTTTGATTTTTTTGTGGGGCAATGAGGGTTGAGTGACTTGCCCAGGGTCACACAGCTAGTAAGTGTCAAGTGTCTGAGGCCACATTTGAACTCAGGTCCTCCTGAATCCAGAGCCAGTTGCTTTATCCACTGTGCCACCTAGCTGCCCCCCACATATATCTCTTAAAGGTAATAATTAATAAAAAGGTTTAAAATCTATGCTAAAAGGGGCAGCTAGGTGGCACAGTGGATAAAGCACTGGCCCTGGATTCAGGAATACCTGAGTTCAAATGTGGCCTCAGACACTTGACACTTACTACCTGTGTGACCCTGGGCAAGTCCCTCGACCCTCATTGCCCTAAAAAAAAAAATCTATGGTAATGAAGAATTCTCAGTATTTCCAGGGCTTAGTACTTTTCACTTATCAAAGGCAATTAATAGGAATTGCCATAGGCAATTCTTAATATACTACAGTGTTTGGTTGGTTGGTTTTTGCTTTCCTGATCAAACCAATATGAGCCTGAAAGACTCTGCCAACAGGTCAGGCACAAATAGTCCATATGACCATTCAGGGTAGAGAGGTCTTTAAATTTGCACATCTTCCTTTTGAGCTACTGTAATTCTATTTCACACATAGAGCACAGTGCCTTCTTTGAGGCCGGTCTGCCATGCTGGGCATCTCCCATGTTGTATAATCCATTCCAAAGTTCTTCAGAGAGACCTTGAGAGTGTCTTTGTATCACTTCTTCTGACCTCTACATGAACCCCTTCCTTGTGTGAGTTAGAATTAGTAGTTGGCATTTTAATTTCACTTTAAAGTTTGCAAAATGCTTTATATTATCACATACATAAATTAATATTTGGAGGTTGAATTTGATAGTCTCTAAACACCCTTCCAGCTCTGAATTCCATGATCCTATGTTCTTATTTGATCTTTGCGACAATGCTGTAAATACAAGTACTATTACATTTTACAGTTGGGAAATAGGCTAAGACATGACTTTGTAAACTTTTTCCACTTGTGACTGTTTTTCTTTGTTTGTTTGTTTGTTTTGGGCAGGGCAATGAGGGTTAAGTGACTTGCCCAGGGTCACAGAGCTAGTAAGTGTCAAGTGTCTGAGCCCGGGTTTGAACTCTGGTACTCCTGAATTCAGGGCCAGTGCTTTATCCACTATGCCACCTAGCTGCCCCTACTTTGAAATTTTTAACAAGCTAGCTATGGTACATGCTCTTTTCTTCTCCTGTTTAATTTTATTTCTAAGCCTAGTGCTTAGCACAATTCCTGGCCAATAGTTAATTAAAAAATGCTTTTTGATTGATGGCCCAAGGTCACATAGGCTAGTAAAGTCAGAATAGGGATGCATATCCAGATTTTCCTGATTCTAAGTCTGGTGTTCTTTTCATTAAACTATGCTTCTTGAATAATAGGAAAAGTGCTGGATTAGGAGTCAGAGAAATTGGGTTTAAATCTCATTTTGCTACTTACTACCTATGGTCATGTCATTTAACCTCTCTTAAGTCTCAATTTCTTCTTCTGTAAGAGATGGTTGGCATAGATGATTGCTTGTAGCTATAAAATCTATGTTCTATAAGCTCATAAATAGGAACATATCACTTTAGAGTTTGAAAGTTCTTAAAATACTCATAAATATATAAACATTTTAGTTTAACTTGTATCACTAATGTGTCCCCATTAAAGATCACTTTGAATGACTTAAAATTTTAAAGTAATCTACTTAATTGTATTATGCCATGAAAAATTTTTACATAAAAGTTCAGGATGCATATAACATAACCATTACATGATGAAAATAAACCATGTTTAAAATAGTTGCCCCCAAGTGTCTCTATTAGACAAAAGCTATGGCTTTGAAATATCATTATTTTATGCTTTTGGTATGTTAGCACTAAGTAAGCTTTCTTAATTTCTCATAAAATTGAAGAGAATTTTCATCTTTAGAAGTCCAGTTACCAATACTAGATTCAATATTAGAAATGGAAATAAAGTTTAGCCAAACATTTGACATTCTAAACAAACACACACGTTAGCCTCCAGAATATCATCATACAAAAAAAGCATATGTAATAAGACGTCAAAGCATTAATATTTATTCTGGGAAGAGAGTTCCAGTAACTTTGAAGAAAGGGATTCAAGTACAAAATAATTGGCTTTTGCCATTAATGAAGCAATTATTTCCAAAATATTTGACAACCCTTTTTATCTAAAAATTTAAAGTACATTGAAACTTTCAAATCTCCCTATAAGTCATATCATATATGTTCCTAATACAAGTGAATATGATTCACTATGTAAAAAAACAAAACATATGCTAGGTCATAATACTTTGTTGCTAATTTACTAATTAAAGCTTTTTCATGGCAAATTTCAGAAAGTCAAGCTTTTGATACACATGCTATTTTGTTGATAATGCTAAGTATTTTGTTCTTTCTACTTTTTTAGAGGGAGCACCCACATTGATGAGGTCACAGCTTCATTAAAAGATATATTAGAAGTATTTTGCATTTGTGTAACTTTTTTGGAGAAGTATTATTTTTAATCCAATTCATTTATTCACTAAATACCTCTTAATTTCTTTTTTAAATTAAGGATTAGCATTAGCAGAAAGCTGAATCTATGAGTTCAGGTTTATAGAGGTACTATAAAAATTTTGTTACATTTTGCTATTGTAAAGATTATTTCCTACCAGGATAAACAGTGACCTATAAAATCTTGTTACAATAGTTTCTAATGCTATTGCTTAAATATATATATACATATATATGCATTTATGTATATATGCTTAAAGGAATTATGTTACAATTTTAATAAAAACCACAAATTTTATTTCATTACTAGTTTCCTATCAAATTAGTTTACTATTATTGTTAAACTGGCAACACCCAACTCTTTCAAGGCTGTTCTTCTGGATATCTACTTTATGATATCCACTACAGGAAAAGCAGCATTGCACTAAGAAATGGAATACACTAAGAATCTAGGTTACTAGTAATGTAATATTGAAAGAAAGAATCCTCTCCACAGATGACAGACTTCTATCATCAAAGGGAGAAAAACATAAAAGCAACGAGATTACAAATGTGGTCTGGCTACTTAGTTGCTAAAAAAGACTTCTTGCAACAGAGTTACAGTTTGATGAGTGAAAACTTGATTAAGTATGAAATGCAGAAACAAGAACACAAAGGACCATATACATAATGGTGATTCATTCTGCAAAGAGTAAAAAATTGGGTAGTAGAAAGCTGTACATAACATTAGAAAGAGACATGAACAACTCCCTTCCCCCAAAACAAAACAGCGCAGGTTCAGCCAAATGACTATTGCAAAATATTAAAAATAGTTATTTTAATAATTTGTACATTTACCAATGTTTTCTTTAATCTAATTCATATTATATTTGGTCGGTTGTTACAATTGTTCCATTAAGTTGTAACAAAGGATAAACATGGCAAGCTTTTACTATTATCTTTTTACCTTAGTGATATCATCAGACATTTCATTTCCTATTTCAAACAGTTTATGCATTCAAAGTTATGAATCTGAGCTCTACACAAATATACTTTAACACTTAATTCTGAGAAGCAACTCTTGGGGGGGCTGTTATAAAAAAACAATTCTATAGCTTCAATCACAGGTTAAAATAATTTTTAAGGGTGGAGATACACATACATGTATACAGAGTGCATCAGAAAATCTAAAGCAAATTTTCAAATTTCCGCCTCCTCTTTAAGAAAAAGACTTTTGATGTAAAGGACAAACTGTTGACGACTAGAGAGTGCCTTAATCTGTTTATATAATTTACTTAAATAAATGTCAATGCCTTTCATTCCCATTCCCCAATCCCATCACAATAATCAGTACAAATCTGCAAGATGCGTCCCAAATTCCCGGCTAGGAAATTACCTAAACTAGGAAGCCTAGGGTCCCGCCGAAGGCAGGCACCTCGGCAAGCCCAGCTCCCGTCCTAGCTCTAGTCCCGGAGCCAAGGGGCAAAAGGGAAGTCGCCAGCATCTGGATGTGGGGATGGCGGTTTCGAAGGGAGTCTTTGGCTTTTATACGTCATCTGCAAAATCTCCAGGTAAAGCAAACCACAGGAGCCAAAGAGACCTCCTTTCTCAGCCCCTAGGTGCGGCAGATCGGGTCAGATTTGTTTGCTTTCAACACCGGCTCGGCACCTCTGCATAGCCCCGTCATTTCCCTTCCAACTGACCGCTCCAGGGAAGGATCGTCCACGCGAAATTCCATTCCTCAAACAGCTCCCTAGGAAAGCGAGTAAGGAAAGGAAAAACAGGCCGGCGCTGAGCCACTTGGCCACGGGGTTCTGCGCCGAGCTACCCAGACTGCCAGCCGGCCGGCCCGGGCGCCTCTGCGTTCACTTTTCTTTAACCTCCAGTCACTTAGAGTTGTCTAAACAAAAGTGGTCCAAGGGGCTAAGGGCGAATGGCGACGCTGGAAGTCCTTGGAATCTCCGATAGACCTGACCTTCCTCTCAGCCTCGATCCTTTGGGAGGATTTCCTAAGCTCTGAGCTGGAGCCAGTCTGTCTTGGCAAGAGCTCTTTCCTCTCACAAAATGGGGCTGAGGCAACTGCCACTGTCTCTTCTAAGGGTTCCGCCATTTTGTGAGGCGGCTGCTGCAGCAGCCAGGGGTATGTGTAATGGTTGAATTGAGTAGACTCCCCCCCGCCCCCCCCCCCAGGGAATCCCGGGCGCTCTTACGTAAGGGGTTATGCGCAAGTGCAGTGTTTAGGGAACCCGAACAACGCAAGGCTACGCAATTTCGTTGCCTACAGCTATATCACCCCTACCTTGAACCCTTGGGATGAGAGAGGATGATCCTGACCTCCCTCCCCTCCCACTAGTGTAACGCATTCACGCCCTCCCCTATCTGGTCCTCTGCCCAAGTGGCTCGAAACAGTTCACAGGCCCATATTTTTGTTATGCTTCTTAGATGGTCTGATTCACACCACACTTAAGACAAACTTAATTTGGGAAATACACATTTCCTGGATTGTGAGCCTGATACAGGAAGAGATCTTAAGATTGCTAGAGGCAATAACCGATTCAGTTTAATTGACTTATTACACACTCGACTCTGACCTCGAAATAGTCATTTGAATCATTTTTGCCTGGTATCCACCACGTCTGTTACATGGATATCCGATACACTGAAGTATTGAGACTTAACATTTATACCCTTCATCTAAACAAATGATCACATGTAAATGCACACAACTTTGGATATTGTTGTTTTATGAGTCTTATTGTAGGCACCATTAAAATAAGCATATTAAATCCGACAGAAACTAGAGCAACTATTCCCGACTTTACGGTTTCTTAATATATTTTAAGTATTTTATTTAGGATTTAAGAAGTATCATGTCTAAGGGCTGGCCTTGGACTCCGGAAGCCCTGGCTTCAAGTTCTGCCTCTGCACAGACCATACATCGTGGCATTGGGTACTGGTCACTTAACCTCCCATGGGCTCTAGAGAAGTCTCAAAGACTCTTAATTGCCGAGAAAGGTGCTGGCATTGGTACAGGGCGTTTCCTCATCTGGGAGTTCCCTATATCTGTGAAATCTCAATTTCTGTCCAACTTTTTTTTTCAAGATGCTTTAATATAAAATACATGCTAGTTATTATTATTAGGAAAGTTTTGATACTGCCTTGCGAGAATGGCTTATTTTTTATGGAATGCTTTGAATGGTTCAGGTCCTCTAAAAATAATAAAAGGAAACTAAAGCATCAGTTGCTATTTTCCTAGAACTAGGACATTTAGAAATTTCATGAGGTGTATATTTTGCTAAAGTTATGTTTGTGGGGGCTTTTCTAGAAAAGTGTGGTAACCCGTTCACTAAAAATATTCGTGACGCACAGAAAAGCCTTTCTTCTAGAAAAAGTTATTGACTTATTCCACATTTTATGACATTTTAAAGAGTTGGGGAAAATGAGTCTCAATCTTTTCCCCCCTGCTATGATCTTCACCGAGGTTCTTCTAGAGGTAAATAACTCAAGCACTTAAAAAAAAACATCAGGGAAGAGAACATTTCCACCATCCCTAACCCTGAACAACCGGTAGTAGGCCGTTTCCCCACTCCTCCCTCCCCCTTTCCGCCGGCTTTGTGTGCGTGTAAGTGTTGCGGCACATTGCAGATGAACCCTAAGCCTCAGCAAGCTAAATCTATTGTTCCCGGCGAGTTGCTGCTGGGCTTGTGAGGAGCCAGACGCTTGTGTCCAGGTCGGCCCTCGGGTGTCGCTGTGCTGCACTTGGGCTCTGCGGCGGCCGAAGGAAGAGAGGCAGACATCTAGCAGCCCAGCAGCCAGCAACAGCAGCAGCAACTCGGCTACCTTAGATTTTTTTGAGTGAATCGCTCGCTGCAGCCACAGTGACAGCTACCTAGAGCAGCCAGCGTCTGTAATCCATACGGTCAACACCGCTTTCGACAAACCTACACACACTGACTCTTCCCCTCCCCCACCTCCTGCTCCAACCCAACCACCGAAATCACCGATCCTTCCCAGCCCCGCTTCCTTCTTTTTCCCGCTCGTATGTCCCAAACAGCAGAACCATGTTGAATTTCATTCCCAAGTGGACTTGGCTGGCCTGATGGTGCTGAGAGAAACGGGCTAGAGAAGGGGGGGTTTGGGGGGGTATCTTTTGCTTATCGTGTAGGATGTAGATTCGGGCCGTCACCTACCTCTCTGGTTTCCTCTTAGATTTCTTAAACTTTTTAGAAACCCCCCTCCTCCTTCCCGCCTCCTCCCCCAACTCCTGCTCGTCTCATTCTCCTCCTCCCTCCCCCTCCCTCCCCTCCCTCCCCCTCCTTCCCTCCCTCTCTCCCTCCCTCCCTCCTGCGCCTGCGCCGCCGGCCGCCGGCCGCCGCTGCCGCCGCCGCCGCGCCGCTGCCGCCGCCGCCGCCGCCGCCGCCGCCGCCGGCCCATGACTGAGCCCTGCTGCCGCCGGCCGAGGAATGGGCTCCGGGCTTTGGTAGGCAGCGAAGGGAGTGGGGGACGCTTTTTAAACAGCGATCTTTTTTTTTTTTTTAAATCTCCTTTAAAAAATAATGGCAAACTCGACTGGGAAGGCGCCGCCGGACCAGCGGAGAAAGGGACTTGCTTTCCTGGACGAGCTGCGGCAGTTCCACCACAGCAGAGGGTGAGAGCAAAATCGGGCGGGGGGAAGGGACTGGAGGCGATCCTCTCACCCAGGAGGGGACCCCAAGGAGAGAAGGGGGGATCCTGGCTGACAAGTGCGGTGTTTTCTCTCGGGTAGGTCTCCTTTTAAGAAGATCCCTGCTGTGGGTGGGAAGGAGCTGGATCTTCACGGTCTCTACACCAGAGTCACTACTTTAGGCGGATTCGCGAAGGTGAGTGGAAGTTTTAATTTGTATTTCCCTCTCGCTAACCTCCTCCAAAAAGTCTCCTTTGACCCCAGAGTGGAAAGTCGGAGACGGGGGGGATGCACTCAGTGGAGAAGAGGGTTATTTTTCTTTTTAGCCGATGGCAAAGAAGGCAGATTGTGGAGGTTTTTTTTTTTTTTTTTGGCCTTGTGGCTTGTGTGCGTGCGATCGGCAGAGGAGGGGGGGTTCCTGTGTGTGGAGCCCGGGGTGCGCCTCACACTCCTCGGTACCCCCTTTCCCCTCGGCCCAGCAGCGAGGGTTTGGGGAGGAGTGGAGCCGTGTGTGTATGTGTGTGTGTGTGTGTGTGTGTGTGTGTGTGTGTGTGTGTGTGCGCGCGCGGGTCCCTCGCTCCCTGAGTCAGTTTGTGCTGCCTGTTATGAGCGCTGCCGCCGCTACCGCGCTAGCACAGGCGGAGACACACAGAGCCAGACTCTGAGAGCAGTTTTCGTGCAACTCAAAATTAGCGCGGGCAGGTTTAACATCGATAATCTGCGGCGAAATGATCCTGGCAGCCGGGGGCACCGCCTCAGCCCCTTCCCCCTCGGTTTATATCGCTAACAAAAGAAACCAGGACCTGTCTCCAAATAGCCATCTTAGGCTTCAAGGCTAGGCAGAAACTGTAGGCCTCAAAGAAGGGCCTATAGAGATGGATAGATCTGAGAGAAGGATCGGAATCGTTACCCGTCCCGGCCTACCCCCTCCCCCCACTTCTCCCCAAACCCGGGACAGTTGCAGTCAGGAAGAGTATTGATCCTTTTGAACTTTTGTGTGTTTGTGGTGGGGTGTGTGTGAGTCTGTACGTGTATATAAGGAAGCAACCTAGGGACTTGAGATTGGTTATTGTTAGTGCTCCAGAAACAAAACAAACCAAATCTCCCTCAACAAAACGAGTGTTGTTAAATACTTGACTCGGGAGAAAACACAGGCAGACCTCAATATTTATTGATTCATCCGAAATATCCACCGAATGCTTTAGCTACTTATAGATCTCAGTAGAATGGGTGTTTCTATTGCTAGGTTAGCGTTTCCTCAGGTTATTCACTCTCAGACATGTGTGTCTATGTTTTAACAGGTTTCTGAAAAGAATCAGTGGGGAGAAATTGTAGAAGAGTTTAACTTTCCCAGAAGTTGTTCTAATGCTGCCTTTGCTTTAAAACAGTATTACTTACGGTAAGTGGTAGTGACTCTTACATACTATTAGGAAATGTGGAATTTAGACACAATTTTTGAAATCTTTAAAAATCATTACGTGTTTAAAAATAAAACAGTGTTTCAAATGTATTAACCTAGTTAGGGACATCTTAAATATCAATCAAATGTATGGGGACTTTTCTCTTGTTTGTTTATATTTTACATCTAAAACTTTTACAGGTGATTCCTCCTCCCTCCCCCATGTTAGTAAACACTTTTGTGACATTGTTATTGATTGTTGGATATTGACAGGGGGCTGAAAGGTAATGGTAGCTATTGAGTAAAGCTAGTTTCTGAAACTTTGTTTCTCTTAGGATAAAAAATTCTTTGTTTTAGAAGCTTGTTCGCTTTTAAAAAAAATTACTTTCTGCATTTCAAAAATGAGATTTTTGTGGGTAGATGTTATTGGAGAGCTTTTCAGTGAAGTATTGGAAGAAGTTACTTTTTCGAGGTATTTTGAACATCCAGACTTGTTTTAAGGAGAAATTAAAACAGTATACCTTAAACATTTAAAAAGTATAATTCAATTATTAGAAAAAGTAAAATGAATTTAGTGTTTGTTAAATAGTTTGTTAAACATCATGGTTTCCATTTTTCTCTTTATGTTTTATCTGATTAGTGTGAAAATTAAAATAAAATTGCAATGTTTATGTTCTACCTAAGGTAGTTAATATACTCTTGATCTATTTTGAGGGTATTCCAATTTCCAGGAATATTTTCAGCTTTTAATTTTGTAAGGAGAAGGCAAGTAGCGTATTTTATTTTTAACATTTATTTTCACCCATGAAGGATAATTGAAATCACTCATTTAAAAAAAGATATTTGTAAAGACTTTTAAAAACATTTTTGCCAGTAATGAAAGCATAAGTTGCCTTACATGCTTTTGTTTATAATGTAACTTATACATTTTGATATTTTCATTTGTTTATTACTCAAAATGTATATAAACTTGTGTCACATTAAGCATTCTCTAGTAGGAAATGAAGTAATTGCACAAGTGAACTTTCTATTGGCTGTCTTAGATTGACTACAAACTTGAAGTTGAAGAGTTCACACAATACTTTGTGGGGTAGCAAAGTTACACAGAAATATGCATAATTTTAGATATCAGTAGTTTCTATATGCTTTGTGTGATGGTATATGTGTGTTAGTTTTAAATAAAGTGCCAGGCACAATGAAGTATCTTCTTAAACATGTGTGAGGGGTAATGCAGGAATGGGGTGAGAAGTATTTCATATTTTGGTTGACTTTGACTTATTTCCACTGTAATTCTTAAAGAATTTCCTTAAAGAAGAACTAGCTTATTGAGATTAGCTTTAGTCTGTTTGGATTTTCTTAGTGTCACATTGAGACCAGAAGCCTTTTGAAAAGCCTTTCCAAATTATGTCCATTTTGTATAATATAAAGTGTATTGTTTATATAATAATGCCTAAGCAAGGATTTAATTGAGGAGTTATCATATATTCCTGAAGACTTCACATTCTACAAGATAATACTTTTAAAAGTAGAAGAGTTTTAATAATGGAATATAGTATTTGCTTTGTCTTGAAATATTAGATTAAAAAAAAATTCAATATTTTAATGTAGTTAATTGCATTAAAATACTTTTGACTTAAAAAAAAGTTGAACAAAGACACTGCTTCAAAAAGTTGTTTTATAAATTATAATTTTGTCATGGACTTATATCTACTGTTGGTTATCTGTTGAGGTGTTAAGTTTGTTTACCAAAGCACTATCAAGGTTGTATGAAGTTATTTAGGTGAATCTCAAATACTTTTGTTTTATACTTGAATTGTAAACTTTTTCTTTCTTATCATGTGCTCTTATTTTTCTTCCATATGTCCATTCCCCTGCTTTGTTATTTTAGGTTGTAGCTAGGCTACTAGGAAAAAGTTGAATCATTTGATTTGGAAATAAAGCCATGTGAAGATTTGCATGACTTATAAAAGAAATATACTGGATAAAATTTTGTACTTCCAACCTTGAAAAATTCTCTTTGGGCATAGTATCTCACAATAACAGTAGATGTATTATGGTAGGGCTTTTGCCTTCCCCTGAAAAGTAATTACCTTGTAGACAAGATGCCAATTTAGATGGACACCTTTATCAAACTACAAGACTGCCTTTTAAAAGGAAAAAAAACACATTAAAGCAAGTGACTTGGGAAGTTAATTATTTGTTTGGTGCAACTGGAACTTTTATCTAGTTGGCTAGGTAGTTGTCATGTTTTTTTCTTGTTCAGAGGATAGTTATGTATTAAGGAATTATATTTTAATTAAGGGTAGAAAATTCAAGTGCCAGTCATGTACATAAATTTTTGTTTTGATTTTGACTCAAATCTGACATAAACATGTTGAATTTCATCTATTAAACATTGATATCTTTGTAAATATAGATATTTGTGCATATTTTATTTATAGACAAACACAATCAAAGCATCATATAATTTTAGATGAGATCTTAGAGAACACCTAGTTCACTGTTTTCATTTCACAGTTGAGAAAATTTGAGGGCATAGTTTATAGTTGTTTTCCAAAGCTTGAGAATGAAAAAGTTTGATTGGTTATCTCTATAAACTTTAGCATGGGATTAAAAAAATTTTGATTTTTTTTTTAGCATCAGACCAAAGTAGAAGACATAGCTTAAAAGTTTTGTAATTTCAATATACCATGTTTTTAGTAGTTATTTATTTCAAAAATCTCAGTATATTTCACAGATTTATCTTTCTAGTGACCTCATAAAATACATAGGGGTAGGTTAATGATTTTCCCCAATTTTATAGATGGAGAAACTGAGGCATGGTGAAGTTTAGTATTTTCACTAATTTTTTTTTTTTAGAGGAATTACTGCCACATTTATGTGACCATTTCTTTTTTCTTTTGGGGGGGCGGGGCAATGAGGGTTAAGTGACTTGCCCAGGGTCACACAGCTGGTGTCAAGTGTCTGAAGCTGGATTTGAACTCAGGTCCTCCTGAATCCAGGGCCAGTGCTTTATCCATTGCGTCACCTAGCTGCCCCAATGTGACCATTTCTTAAGCCAGTGATATTTAATGAGGAGAAAGTCAGTTTCTCAATCTGATAATGTGAAAGCATTAAAATGTAATTGGACTGGTTTTATGACAGTTCAAAGTTATTCAATGGATTTTTAAAAAATGTATCTTAGGGATAAGACTGATGGGATTTACTGTTTAGGGTTCTGTTTAGAATTTGAGATTGTAGTGTGGAAGTTTAGTGAACTATTTAAAATGTGTAGATGTAGAATTTTGTTTGAGTTTGCTTGGTACTGATAGTGCTTTGGTAGTCAAGGTCAACTTGGTATTTCCATTATAAAATTATATTTAAAAAAAGAAAAAAGATTATGTGATTAAGCTTTGTTTAATGGCATCTGGACTTGAAGTCAAGGGACCTGGGTTTGAATCCCTTTTCTGAGGAGCTGTGTGACTTTTGTAAGTCACCCTCTGAACTTCTTTCCATTGCTGCAAAATAGGTATATATTATTTACACTGTCTGCCTTATAGGGTTAAGAGTTTTGTGAGGAAAGTGCTTTGAAAGCATTAAAGTGCTTTTAAAAATGTGTGCTACTTGTTCGACTTTGAACAAGTTCCTTAACCTCTCTGGTACTTAGGTGAACCACATGACTCTGCTAGTTCTAAATCTTAAAATACCAAATATCTTGAGATATGAAGAGTCAGTGTGTTATAGTAGAAGGAACACTAGATGTGGAGATTCAAATTCAAATCCTACTTCCAGCCCTTACTAGTTGTCTTATGGATAGATCTATTTACCTGAGGCTCTCCTTTCTCATCTATAAAACAATATTTGTATCTCAACCTTGAAAGATTATTATGAACTGCAAATGAAGTAATATATGTAAAATGCTTTGTAAACCTTAAGGCTCTTCCCTTATATATGCCAAACTCTTAGTTTCCAATATCTGCAATTTTGAATAGCTATTAAATGATGGAATTAAAAAAACACTCACGTTTTAGATAGACACTTCCATCATACCTACCATTTTACAGAAAGAATTACAGAATTTGAGAGTTGGAAGGGTTCTTGGGGATGTGGTCTGATGCATACATGAAAGGATTCTCTATTACTGTTGAATGAGTGGTCATTTCAGCTTCTACTTGAAGACTTCTAAGGAGAGGAAGCCCACCACCTCTTTTCAGCAGTCCATACCACTTTTGAATAGTTAGGGGGTTTTTCCTGACATCAAGCCTAATTTTTTGCCTCTTTTCAATGTCTACCTACTGATTCTTGTTCTGCCTTTTGATGACAAGTAAAATAATTCTAATCTCCACTCCACATGACAGTCCTTCAAGTACATGAAAATAGCTTTCGTGGCTCCCCCAAAGTCTTTTCTTCTTCTGGCTAAATATTCTAATTCCTTCAGCCAGTCTTCGTAAGCCATAGACTCAAGGCCCTTCACTCTCTTTGTTGCCTTCCTCTGGACACTCTCCAGCTTATCAACGTTCTTCTTAAGCAGTGGTACCCAAAACTGAGGACAATGCTCCAGATGATGTTTAACTAAGATAGAGTAGGGTAGGACTATTGCCTCACTATTCCTGGAAGCTAAGCTTCTTTTAATGCAGCCCAGGATTGAATTACCATTGTCTGGCTGCCATATCGCACTGCTCACTCTTAGGAACTCACAGGCCTCTAAAACCCTCAGAACTTTTCAGAACTGCTGTCTAACCATACGTTTCCATCTTATACTTGCAAAGTACCCAAGTGTGAGATGATATTTTTTCCTATTGACCATTATTTTATTAGATTCAGCCCAATTTGTTAGCTGGTCAAGATGCTTTTGGATCCTTATTTTGTTATCCAGTTAGTTAGTTGTCACTCTAAACTTTTTTCATCTGCAAATTTGATGAAAATGTTATCTATACATTTTTAGAAGTGACTGATAAAAAACTTAAATAGCACAGGGACAAATGCAGATCTCCAAGGTGGTACTCCCTGGGACACTTTTGGCCATATTGATAATGAACTCTTGTTTCAAAACTAGTGATATTTTTATTATATCTTACTACCTCATTCTAAATAGTCTTCTATCATTGTAAATATTCTCTCTGGTTTTGTTCAGTTGTGTATGACTCTTCATGATCCTATTTGAAGTTTTCTTGGCAAATATATTGGAGTGGTTTGCCATTTCCTTCTCCAGCTCATTTTACAGATGAGGAAATTGAGGCAAACAGGGTTAAGTGACTTGCTTGGAGTCACATAGTTGGTGTCTGAGGCTCAGGAAGAGGAGTCTTCTTGACTCCAGGCCTGGTACTCTATCCACTACACCACCTAGCTAGAATAAAGCCTATTTAAAATATATCAGTGGGGTGCAGCTAGGTGGTGCAGTGGATAAAGCACTGGCCCTGAATTCAGGAGGACCTGAGTTCAAATCCGGCCTCAGACACTTGACACTTACTAGCTGTGTGACCCTGGACAAGTCACTTAACCTTCACCCCCCCCCCCCCCAATAATAATAAAAATATATCAGTAGATCAAGTTAGATGGTGCAGTTGATAGAATGCTGGGCTTGGAGTCAAGAAGAACTGAATTAAAATCCTATCTCAGATATGTACTAGCTCTGTGTTTCTGGAAAAATCACTTTAACTTCTCTCAGCCTCAGTTTCCTCATTTGTAATTTGGATATAGGGGGCAGCTATGTGGCATAGTGGATAGAGTACCAGCTCTGCATTCAGGAGGACCTGAGTTCAAATCTGCCCTCAGATGCTTGATACTTACTAGCTGTGTGACCCTGGGCAAGTCACTTAACCTCAATTGCCTCAAACCCCCCCCCCAAAAAAAAAATCAAAAGAAATATAATTTGGGTATAATAATAGTCTGGACCTCAAGTTTATTGTGAGGATAAAATAAGATAATATATAAAATGCTTTGCAAATCTTAAGGCAATACATAAATAATAGCTAATATTAGAGAAAGTTTACCTTGCTTTGCTAATTCAGATGAACAAAACCATGCTTTTTTTTTTTAAAGGAGCCCAGGAGGGTCCACAGTGTAGCTCAGCTCTTTTAATAAATCTTGTTATGAACAAGTCAAAATAAGGTAGAAACTTGTTTTATTTCAGAGGGTTTCAAAACAAGGGTAATTTGCATGCAGTAAAACATGAGTGTTTTGAAAACCCATAGACAGTTAATGTTCTGTACAGATATAGAAAAAATAATTCTAAAACTTGTAGAACTCTTACATTTAGATGTCATCTACATATGAATTTTCCTTTGATTTTTAAAAATAAAATGATGTAAGATTAAAATAAGCAAAAACATTTTAAAGGGTACATATAGAAAAGTTTGAGAAAGAAGTTGAGAAAGAAACCCAGCTCAGTAAATATTACCTCCTAGAAATTGTGCATTGGTGCTAATACTACATAACCATAGCATAAATTTTTCTTAAACTAAAATTAATATTAACCTTTAGAGAGCCAATGTCACCCAATGGAAAGAGTACTGAGTTTGGAGTCAAAGGGAATGGGTTCCAATCTTGTCTCTGATACTTAATATCCATGTGATCTTAATCTCTCAACAGGTCTCACTTTTACCTCTGTAAAATAAGGGATTTAGCCTTAGCTGGCCTCTGAGATCCCTTCCAACTTTAGATCTACCATGTTGTAATCCTAAATCATTTGATTGACCTCCATGCCCCAGGCATGTCTGTATAAGACAAGTTGCAGAGTAGTTGCTGATCTGTCTACATTAGTCAGTTCGTTTCCTACACTGATTAAATCACTGCTCCAGTAAAGCACTTAAAAATTTATCCCAGTTCTAAGGTTGTATTAATGTAAGGAACTAGAAATGAGAAAACGTACTTAACTAAATCTGCCAAATGGCATTTTTCCCACCCCCAAACATTCATCCAGGTTGGAAACCATGGTGTCTTTGACACTATTCTCCTGCACCTTTTGTTTTTAATTAATTGTTTAGTCCTATTGATTGAATATCTAGGATATTTTAAGATCCTAGTATAGTGTTTCATTAATATTGCCTTAGACTCTTATCACAGACTCATAACAGCTCTTCCTGTCTCCATTTTCTTTCTTCCATTCTTCCTACTGCTCTCAGACTAATCTTCCTTTTGCATAGATTTGGTCATATCATTTCTCTTATCAAATGTTTTCAGTGGATCCTTACTGCCTAAACTGAACAGGCCTCTTCAATCTGAAGCCATCAAGTTCCAAACAAACAGAGCTACTGTGTCTCCTGAATATAACCCACACTTTTCCACCTTCTTATCTTTATTCTGTTTCCTTGAATCTAGATTTTCCTCCCCTCAGCATGTTTAACTATAAATTCCTATCTGCCCTTAAAAATCGAACTCAAATGTCTCCTTTTTCATGAAGTTTTTTCTGATTTCCCCCAATGACCTTTGCATTTGGACCTTATATACAGTGTTTGAAATTTTTCATACATACTGAACATATTGGGTGGTTGATTCTATCTTTCACTTTGCCTTTTATGTGTCTGACAGTTCTTTTTCAGTCTCCTTATCACAATCATCATTTGTCTCACGTTTAAATATGGGTATGCCCCAATGCGCTTTCCTAGGCCTTCTCCCTCTCTATATTCTCTTTCTTTTAGTGACCTCTACAGATCAGTTATCATCTTTTTGTGAATGATTCCCCTATCTGTAAATTCAAGCCCTTATCTACCAAAACAGATGTCATCCATTTTTCAATCTCAGTTTGTCCAAAACATGTTCTCATTATTTTCCCCAAACACTCCTCTTCCAAACTTTCCTATTTCTGTTGAGGGTATCACTATCCTTGAAGGTTTGTAATATTGGAGTTACCCTTGCCTCCTCACTCTCCATCACTTTATTAAGTTTTGAATTAATTGTGAAACCTTGTTGTATCTACTTCCACAAAATCTCTAATATTCTTTGCATTCCATACACTCAAGTGACCACTACCCTAATTTTGTATATTTATGAAAGACACAGCTAGAAGACCCTATTGGGGAATTACTATAGTAGTCTAGGTATGTGCTTATGAGCTACTGTAATTGGGGCTCTGTCAGTGAATAGATCCAAGAGATAATGCAAAGTTACTGTAATCTGCAGGACAGTCTTATTACCAAAATACCTGTCATGTCTCTCTCCTTTCCAAGCAGAGCCATCACCCTTGCTCAAGCCCCAATCACCTCTTAACTAGAATATTGCATTAGCCTTCTACTTGGTCTTTCCATAGAAAGAACTGATGGAGTGTGAATGCAGACTATTTTCACTTTATTTTTTTGTGATTTTTTTTTCCCCTTTTGGTCTGTTTCTTTTACAACACAGTTAATATGGAAATAGGTTTTACATGATTGCAAATATATAAAACCTATATCAAAATTCCTTACTCTTTTAGGAAGTAGGGAGGGGAAAGAGGGAGGGAGAAAAATTTGAAACTTAAAAAAAAAATCTTTGGTAAAAATTCTCTTTACATGTAATTGGAAAAAGTAAAATGCTATTTTTTCTTAAAAAAAAAAAAAGATGGTTCTAAAGCATAGGTCTGACCATGTCACTCCCCTGCTCAGGAAACTCCAGTGCATCCCCTCCTGTATGTAGGATCAGATAGAAACTCTGATATTTATTGAAAGCTCTTATTACTGGGTTTTAACTTACCTTTCTAGCCTTCTTATGTATTATTGCCTTTAACACACTGGTATCCTAACTGGCTCACACAATTGACTAGAATGCATGCTTTACTCATCTCTGCCTCTTAGAATCTCTTAGGGTCTCTTTTACATCTCAGCTCAAATGCTACTTCCTACAAGAGGCCTTTTTAGAACTCCCCCTAAGCTCTCTCCCCCAGTGGCTATTGTCTCTCCTCCCAACCCCCCTCAAAATTACCTTTTATTTTGTATGAATCTTACATATACATTTGTGGGTACATGTTGCCTTCACCTATAGAATGGAAATTCTTTGAGGACAAGGATGGCTAAATTTATGTCAGTGGATCTCCATGGCACCAGGTACATAGTAGGCACTTAATAAATCCTATTGATTAACTGATAGATGTTTATTTTATTTTACTACTAAGCCTTAAATTCCATGTGGGGAGGGACAATGTCTTATTAAACCTTGTGTTTCCCCTGGTACATGACACAGTTGTGATTACATGGTAGATACCTAATAAGTATTTATTGAGTTGCAAGCTTAATGATCAACTAAAAATATAAAAAAATAGAAATAAAAATCTTAATAGGTCCTCTTACAGTAATATCCATATCACTCTTTAGTGGTGCTCATCAAGGCATGAAGGTGACCCTGGGTTTTATTTCTCATGGTACCAGAACTTCAGGTAACTCCCAGGTGATGGACTGGTCTTTTTTTTCCTGTGAAGACCAGCTGTGCATTTGGGGCGCCATATGTCATGCAGCTGGTCAACTCAGCATAGAAAAGTGTTGTGATCTACACCCTCCACATGGAAACTCCACATAGCTGAAATCAGAGGTTTTTTAAAGTAGAGGGAAAGCAGGATGCCCTAATTAACATATTACAATGTTTTAGAAATAGTTTACATTTTTCTTATTGTGGGCTCTTTGCAAACTCTGGCTTAAGAAAACTCAAAGAAAGGAGTTACCTGTATCCTGACCAGCCATCTGGTAATGCCTATCAGGAAGTGCTAGAAGGAAGTGGGGGTATATGGCAGAGATGCTTTCTCTTTGTCCCCTTCTGCTTGCCTCTCTGTTTCTGTGGTACATGAGATGAGTCCATGGAAATGAGAGTCAGTGAATGAGAAGCATTTGAAACAGAAGAGACAAAGTGAGAAATGGTTTTTAAAAAAGAATTTAAGCATTCATGTGTAGAAGTACAGATTGCCACATAGACTCATAGTGTTTAAGCTGGAAGGGGTCCTTAGAGCTCATGTAATCCAACCCACTGGTTTTGCAGTGAGAAAACTGGGGCCAAAGAGATTAAGTGATTTGTGGAGTGTCACAGAGCTAGTTAGATGGAATTAAAATGCTAAATCTCATGACTCGAAGTCCAGTGCTGCTTTTAGTGAAGTAGGACTATCCTCCCTATTTTCACATGTCTGTGAATGACCTATACAATGAGAAAATAGAGAGGGATCCTTGCTCATTGAC
The DNA here is from genome assembly GCF_019393635.1 of Dromiciops gliroides. Lineage (NCBI taxonomy): Eukaryota > Metazoa > Chordata > Mammalia > Microbiotheria > Microbiotheriidae > Dromiciops > Dromiciops gliroides. The sequence continues at coordinate 206,124,831 of NC_057865.1, read as the reverse complement.
AGAAGAGGTAGAGAATCCTCCAAGTCTGACTGTTAAGAGAGGAAGCTTGGTGAGAATATGTAGGGTGAAAGGACATATATCCCACTGTTAAGTGGCTCTAACAACATTTAACGGGACACCATTCATTTTGAAGGATATAAGTGTGTTTTCCTTCCACTGTATGAGCCTAAATGCCAAATTTCATGACTAAAAACAATCCTACATGTTTCCTTCTTTCAAATGTTAATTCATTTAAAAAAATCAATAAAAATTAGAACAATTCCAGCACAGCAAATTATTTGGGGCTTGAGGTACGACGATGGTATTTATTAGCAATAAAGAGCCATTGCTGCTTTAAATTTGTTTTCTAAAGTGATTTTTCTTGCTATCTAAGAGACATATTTGTAGCAACAGTCCACTAAGGGCCCAAGCTTGACTTTGCATTTTCTTCACAATTAGTTCCCCATAGATTGGGATGTAAAAAACCAAACCAAAACAAAACAAAAAGACCTGGTAGGTTGTTTAGTTTTAGGCCTTGAATTTGAAAGATTATTCTAATTTCTACTCGAATCAGCTTTCTGTTTGGGGACATTTGCCATAACCATCAAGAAAACTTTTGCAGAATAGCTATTGCTTTTGATGAATTGCAGGGTGTCCCAAAAGTCATAGTGCCATTTTTTAAAGCTATTAAAGTTGATTTTAAAGATTTGGAACACCCCTTTATGATTATAAATCCAGCAAATGACAGGACTAGCACTGTATTTGCACACTGCAGTGACTTTAAAACTGCTTAGCCACATAACTAACCTTTCTACTGGATAATATATTGAAAGTAGTTAGGGTCGGAGTGATCTGACAAAAACTATTTTCAGGTTTTGAAAACCATGTAAAACAGTTTAGACTTTGAAGTTTATCCAAACCATCTTGTGCTTTGTGGTTGAGGATCATTTTCTATGTGAAATGCAAATGCCTTAGTTTTAAAATCTAGAAGAATGAATGTACATGGCATGTAGTATTTACTTCAGTTACAGATAGTAGGTTATCAGGAAATGCTTGTTTCATTGACTGATCTTAAGTGTGTTCCAAGGTATATGCAGGCAGTGACTCACATTGTTTTGTCTCTACTGTATCCATGATGGGTATGTACTGTAAAATTCGCCAAAGAGATGCATTGAGAAAGAGCATGTGTCCAGTGGGGTGCCTGCTACAGTAGAAAGAGCACTGGCTTTTGGTTCCAGAGCACCTGAGTTCAAAACACAACTCTGTTACTGTTGAGCTGTGTGATCTTGGCAAGTCACTTAATTCTCTCAAGGACTACCCTAGATTATCTCTAAGGTCACTCCCAGCTTTAAATCTTCTGATCCTATTGCAAATTCTTAGTAATACCCACACCATCAATTCTTCTTAAAGGTGCCACTTAAACAGCAAAGTTTCTTTTTAAACCAACCAACCAACCAACCAACCAACCAACAACCAACCAACCACCAACCAACCAACATGTCTGCTTCCAGCTGTGGTTACCAAGTCTAGTTACCAAGATTACTGGATTGAGGCAATGAAGTGACCAAGTGGATCAAATGTTAGACCCGGTCAGACCTTTAACAGCTGAGTGACCTCGGGTCAGTGACCTGACCTCTCTATCTCATTTTCCCCAGCTGGAAAATGGAGATAAAATATCACCTACCTCACAGGCCTGTTGTGAGGATCAAATGAGATCATACAAGTAAAACACTTTGGAAACTTTGCAGTGCTATGTAAATGTCAGTTATTGATTTTGATGTGCTTCAGTTGGCCAGGCTACATACAGTAAAAATTTAAAATAAAAACCACCAGAAAAAGAAAATCCAAAGTGGCATCTGGCTCCTGACACCTGCTGAAGCTGTTCCTGCCCCTTCCTAGCACAGCCTCTGCACACTGTTTACCCTTGGCTGTAAGCCACCCAAGGAAGCAGGAGAGGCTTCATTGCACTGAAAATCTGGTGAGGGAGCTTCCTCCTCCATCCCACCCAAATCATCTTTTGTGCCATTGGATTTTTCTCTACTCTTGGAACCCAACAGGGGCTTCTCTCCAATTGGTCAAAACTGGTAAAGTTGACTATAGTTGTCCCCGTCTGTATTGAGGATGTTGTTGCAGTATGTCCATCAAGGGGGACAGATATATTAATCAATTTTAGTTAGATTCTTAGTTTTGCTACATCACAGGCAGAATACTTGCCTTCTTTGTCAGAATTTACTGCTCTTTTATTATAACATTGTCTCTGTAATGCTGATAGGAATGAATTTATAAGAGTTTCTGAGCTTATACTTTTTGTACTCATTTCTTCATCCGTGATAATGTTAGCAGTAACTTTCATTAGGTAGTGCTTTCAGCATATTTTTACAAAACCTATTCACGTGTCCTTGTTTTTGCATTGTTATCTATTGTAAGCTCTTATTATACTTGTATTAGTAACACGATTTACATGTTGGTGGCAAATCTACAATAAATAGTCAAGGTAACAGATACCTCCTCATATGAGGTATTCCGCTAGTCATCATTTATCTTTCAGCATCTATGAACAGACAGGTTTTCCTTTATTATATCCTTTTGCCCATTCTTCCCTGAACCATGCACACTGTCTGTAGAGACATTCCCTCCCTCTGACCTCACAAAGAAGTTTGTTTTATACCTCTTCTTTTGTATTATAATGATTTAAGTCTGTGTTAAGTCTTCCTTTCTGAAACTGTGTCCCCCAGATGAATCCCCCTAGCCTACTTAGCATAGAACTTTGCAGAAAGGTACTTATCAAAGGTTTGTTGAATGAATTCTTGCTCAGGCAAACATCTTAAAGTAACTAAAATAGGCCTTGGTAGCCAAGCAGATTATCTATTCTGAAACTGAAATCTCAGGTGACAGGACAGATACTTAGATATCCTGTACAATCTTCTAGATCTAGATCTTCTATCACATATAGTCTACACTCTTTGCCTGGCATTCTCAGACTTCCCTGATTTAGCCTCCTAACCTTATCTCCCATACATCCCTCTCACACACCCCATGTTCCACCCAAACTGGACTAACTTGCCACTTCTTGAATGTGTCCCATGATTTTGTGCTTCCCTCTGCTTTTCTCTTTCCCCAAGATCTTTCTGTTCATATTTCTTCCATGCTTCAAGACCCAACTCAGATGCCATCTCCTTCATAAAACCTTTTCTGATTACCCCAGTCAGAAGTAACTTCTCCTTTCTCTTAACTTTAAAAATGGAATCTACTTTTCTTATTGTACTTTCAGTTTCTTACTTTGAATTCTTAATTGCAGTCACTTGTAAATATTCCTAACTTCCCCAACTGGACTGCAAGTTCTGTGGGAGCTGGAACCATTCGTTCCCATTGCTATCCTTTGATGCCTACCACAGTGCCCTTGTTCATGCGAGGCTCTCAGTAAATACATGTTGACAGAATATAGAATAAATCTTCATCTCCTTAAGATAGCACGTTAAGGTATATGCTGCCACCCTAAGTAAACCAATCCAACAATAACATTATCACATATCTGTAAAATGAAGACTTGTCAGGGTGAAATTACAATTACTCTTCAACTCTCCTGCTGTCTTGGCCTGATGACTCCACATGAAAAAGATGGTTTTATAAGATATGTTTTGCAATGTGAAAAGTAAATAGACTAATCCCTTGTTAGACTAAGCCAAGGAGGACGACTCCTAAGTTCAGACCCTCCAAAAAGTGGCTTTCCTATGGACTGAATTTGGGAATTGTTAACAAGAACATCCTGGTTAAGTTTAATTTTCATGTGAATTAATTTCACAAACGCCCAGAAAATTTGAGGATTTCTAGGCCATAGATCATACCTTCAGTTACACTTGGAAGCAATAGGTAGTAGTCACTACATATAGATGAGTATTGGCTTAGTGTGTATACTCTGTAACTTGCATCACTGTTGGTCAAGCAGCTTCTTTCTATCTGTCCAGCCACAGCCTCTGGCTGGTCTTGCCAGGTAGACCTACGTACAGTAGTACATTGTAGTAATCCAACTAATATTCATAAAGGTGATGGGGAAGAGAGAAAAGCTGATGTTTTCTATACTTGATGCTTTGGGGAGAAGGTAGGTTTTTTTAACTTACTCCCAAACTGAATTACAATGCAGTAATATCCCTCCCCTTGGTGAAGCTAAAATGACCCCTGCCCTATTTTCTTGATACTTCATTGTATACATAGGTATATATGGAGCTCATGATGTTCCCCAACTTTTAGTAACATCCGAGGTGATAGAGAAGAGTATTCTTCTCCTTATTTATTTAAATCAGTACTAAAACCAGGTAAGAGGGTCTTACTTACTGGCTTATACTTTTTCATGTATTTCTTTTTTTAAAAAAAACCTATTTAGTGTTTGGACCTATTATTAGTTCTTGATTATTCATGCTGCTGAAAAGAACTTATGCATGATGTGGATTATGCAAATGAAAAACAATCCTCAAGTCATCTTTATTTGGATCTGGAAACTCTCTTTTAACATTCAGAACTGAAATACTGAAATGCGCCCCCCCCCCCCCAAAAAGCATTTCCTTTCACACAGTAGAACACAAAAGGAATTTTATATGGGACTATGAATCTCCATTTCATACTACTTTGCTTAAGAGCATAATAAACTGTCCTTCTTGTCTGTACTTCCTTCTGTTCTCTTCTGTGCATTAAAAAACATAAAACAAACAAAACAAAACAAAACAAAACAAAACAAAAAAAAAACCATTACCATGCATTACTATGGCTCACCTCTTCTTCTCCTCACCCCTCCCCCACACCTCCTTTTCTCTCAAAGAAAGAAGGGGGGAGGTTGACCCAAAGCCTTGTAATAAATTAACATAACTGAGGAAAATGAATCCACACACCAACCATGTCAGTAAAAGTATGTCTTTGCACCTAACCAAGGCTTCTCTTTCAGCATAACATGTTTTATCATCAGTTCTCTGGAGACATGATTGGTCACTGCTTTAATCAGAGTTTGTAAGTACTTTAAAGTTGTTTTTTTATTCTTGTAGCAGTTGTCTTTTGTATAAATTGTTCTCCACGGTTCCACTCATTTTTACTCTGCATTAATTCATTCTCTCCAGGATTCTCTGAATTGTCTCTGATCATTTCTTACAAACACAATAATAGTCCATAACATTTATAAAACACTTGGTTCAGCCATCTCCTAGTTGTCTAAGAGGTAATCTAAGGTATGGCTATAGATTCTAGTTCTTTTTTTTTTTTTCCTTTTCCCCTTTTCATCCTCCCTTTCAGGAGCAGAAGTTTGATGGACTTGTGTGTCTATTTCCTTCCTCTTGAACTCTTCCTCATTCCTATCCCTGCTTGTATTCCTACTGAGTTTGCTGTATTTCTACACCAAACTCTGTGTGTGTGTGTGTGTGTGTGTGTGTGTTTTCACCCTCCTGTATTCTTTTCAGATAGGAGTGAGGTTCATCTGATTCCTGGGCTCCCTACCCCTTCTTCCCAGATTTATGAGAAATTGCATTTACCTTAGTGTTTTCCTGCTCTTTACCCTCCCTCTTCTTTCTCCTCTTCTACTCCTCAAAACAGAACCAGTCCACTCTCTAAGACTTCTGTTTTTTCTTTTTAATCTTCTCTCAGTACTCTTGAAGGCATAGTCCTCTGAAAGGACAGTTTTCTTCTCTAGTTAGAATGTGAGCACTACATACAGCAACTCAGAGCTCCTTCCAAATGCTCAGATAAACTTAACTTTCTCAGTTTCTCTGGATTCCTGTGTTTCTGTTTCAAAGTCCCTACATTCAGTTATTTCTGGTCTTTGTCATTAGAAATACTTGAAAGTCCTCTATTCACTCAGAGTCCAATTTTTCCCCCCCTGTAGGATCATACTTAGGTTTTTCAGGTTGAGCTCTGCTTGGTTTGTAAGCTGATCTCCTTTGCCTTTTGGCCTATTGTATTCCAAGATCTCCCCTGGATTTTAGTAAAGCCTGCCAGGTCTTCTGTGTGCTTCCTTGGTGCTTGAACTGCTTCTTTCTGGATGAATGCAGTACTTTTCCTTGTCATGAGAGGTCTGAGTTTTGCTATTTCTTGAACTTTTTCCTTTTGGGTTTCCTTTCAGGAGTACTGTGAGTGGATTCGTTTTTTTCTTTACTTTGTTCTGTGGTTCTAAGAGCCCTCATTAGTTTTCACTTATGCTTTCTTGAACTAGTGTGTCCAAGTTCTTTTTTGAAAATCAGGGTTTTCTGGGACAACAGTGATTCCTAAATTATATCTTGGACCTGTTCCAGTTCTTATATTTTTGATATCAGTTATCTTTTGCTTCCTTCATTTGATTTTCTTCTAATATTTTTGCTATCTAATGGAATCACATTTTATTGTTTGGTTTATTCTGGTTTTCCAGGGAATTCATTTTCTTGGGTAAGGTTATTTCTTGCTCCCCCTCTAAGTTACTTGTTCTCCTTTACATTCTTTTCTTAACAGCTTTTATTTCATCTCCTGCTTCATCTCTTCAAAGTGTCCTATATAGTCCTTGTAGAAAAACCATTTTTTTCCTTCAAGTATCTGCTTATGGTTAACTTCTTGATTTCCTCAGTTTTTAGTTCAGTTGGTACACTGTCCCAGAGCCAAGCATTCCCTTGTGGTGGGGTTGGCTGGTCCTACTTGGTCTCATCACCCTTGCGTCTCACCTTAAATGGACCAACAGGGTCATCCAACCCTGCAGATCTGTGGTGCTGTGAGGTTCAGAGTACTGTATTTTCTGGCCCTCTTTCTTAATATAGCCTTGTGCCTGGGGCTTTTCAGTCTCAGTGCCACTGGTTCCTGCCTGCTTCTGTTCCACAGAACCTCCCCAGGGTGCCTCACCTTGAAGCTTTCTGACTACAGGTAGAAAGCTTCCACTTTTGCTGCCTCTGGGAATACAGAATCTTTCTGGCTAACACATGTCCTTGCCATTCTCTGTTCCTGTTGCATTTACCGACAGTTCCCTTTCTTATCACACTCAGGCTTTTCACTGATCTCTTTTGCAGTTCTGGGATGAGAAAGTCACTTACTATGGTTTCATAACTGTATCTGATGAGAAGAACTCCAGGGTTTTTTCTATGTTAAGTATGTGAGTGCTAGACAGTCTACATCTCCTTCAGGCCACCATCTTGGTCAGAAGGTCTAATTGTTACATTTTATTGGCTGCCTGGAATGTTCTCCCTCTTCACTTCTACTTGCTAGCTTCCTAGGCCACCTTTAAGATTCGGTCCAAAAACCTCTTTCTGGGGGAGACCTTTCCTGGTCTCTTATTCCCAATGCCTTCCTCCCCTTATGAGAATGTTTTCTGTCTACATGGTATATGTTTTGTATATACCTAGTTATTTTCCACAATCACCCCATCAGTATGTAAGCTCTGTGAAAAGAGGACTCTTTTTTTGTATCCCAACACTTGACAATATATCATGCTTTTTTGATTTCTTAATCTATGTAATTTCTGACAGTCTTTATGGTTTTTTTTTCCAAAAATTTTTATCAAATATTGTATTCTTTCCTAAGTAATTTCTGGTTTACTGAATACTTGGTTATTCCATTGTTTCTGATTATTTTTTTGGTGTAAGCTCTTTCATTCATCTCTATTTTTAAACTAATTCTGAAAGTGTTGTTTTCCCCCATAGTCATTACTTTTCATTATTCCTTCTTGAAATTCTTTTATTTTTTCTAAATGAATTTTATTATTTTCTTTATTCAAGCTATGATAATTTTCATTTTATTGCTAATTAAAAGTATAAATAAAGTTTTATGGTATTTTCATTTTTATTATGTTGATGGGGGCCCCCACAATGATGATGGATTTTTCCCCTCCTATTTAAGTTATTTTGTTATTTCTTAAAAACAGTACTGGTAATTGGATGTATTAACTAACATTTTGTATGCTTTCTTATATTGATTCCCTAAGTAGCTTAAGTGTTTTGTCGTTAATTTGCGTGGCATTTTCTTTTTTGCTTATTGCCTTTTGGAATTTTTACTATCATATAGAAATGCTGTGATTTTTGAGGCTTAAGTTGTAGTCTACCAGTTTGCAGAAACTACTGTTTCATTTGTATGTTTCTGATTCTTTAGAATATTTTAAGTAAAAAAATTGTTTTCAGCAAATATGGATGACTTTCTCCCTCTTCCTCACAATTAGTCTTTAATTTCATTTTTCTTATCTTAGTGCTATTTGTTAATATTTCCAGACTATATAAAATTATAAAAGGAAAGAGTGGTATTTCTTGCTTTACCCCTCTCTTTATTGGGCAAGCTTCTACTGTATTCCCATTTTTATTGTATTTGGTTCATAGACACTTTTATGATACTAAGAAAAGCTCCTATATACTTTGCCTGGATTTTAGCAGAATAAAAGTAGTATTTTGTGAAAGGTTTTTTCTGAATCTGTTGGAATAATCATGTAATTTTTATTTAAGACAACATCTTACTAGTTTTTTTTATTGTTTCCCTAATGTTGAACCATCGTTGTATCTCTAACACTCTTATGAGTTATTTCTTGGGTGAAATGCTATAGTATGACAATATTTAAAAATTTTCTGTGTATATTCATTAATAACATTTGTGTTCCCTTTTTCTGTGCTTTTTGTTTGGGCTCCCTGAATTGATGTCCATTTTTATTGCAATGTGGTCTGTAGAAGATATGATTATTATTTTTAGCTTTTTATAGTTATGTACAATATCTGTGTGCCCTAATACTTAGTCATTTTATGTAAAAATTTCTGGTAGTGTTAAGAAATATGTATATTTTTTTATTAGCACTGTTTAGAAAATCCCATTAATATTGTAGTTCTATTTTCTATAACGGTTTATTCATTTATTTTCCCTTTTGGTTATCTTTCTGGTCTCTCAGTGACATTAAAATCTCTTCCACTATTATATTAATTTTTGTCTTATGACTCAGTTAATTTTTTTTTGCATACAATTTATATGATGAGGCATTCTGGGCAATGTGTCCTAATATTGAATACTTGTGTATGTTGTCTTCGGGTACTTTCTACAAATGTAGTTTTCCTTTTTAAAAACTTTTCATTCTTATTCAGTTTGTTTTTTTGCTTTGCCTTGGTGGTATGATTGCAATTCCTGCTTTTTTTTATTTTTGGATCTACATAAAGAGAGAGCAAATATCGGTGCAGCATTTTTTTTTTTTTGGTATATGTCTTGGTTTTCCCTTCCTTTTAAGGATTTTTTTTCTTATGCCAAGCTATCATTTCCTTGTAGTTTTATCCATACTCACAACGTTAATTTATGAGGTAGGGTTTTATATTTTCCTGTTTTTCTATACTCTCCCCCCCCTACTCCATCCTTCCTCCAGACAAGGAAAAGACTGAACACCTGGCTCAGGAAGACCTTGAATCCAAATCCTGTCATCAGATATTTTTTAGCTGTGTGAACCAGGGCAAGTCACTTAACTTCTGTTTCCCTAATGGAAACAGTGAGGATAAGTGAAAAAATAATTGTAAAGCACTTAGCACAGTGCCTGGCAGATAGTAAGCTCTGATTAGCTATTTTTACTATATGAAAGAAAGTACTTTATTTTTTCAGTTATTTTAGCTTTATACATTTTAGGGCAACTGTTCTCACTAACTCTCTTTTCCTTACCTTCAGACATTCCCAGTCCTGCCATTTGGTTTGTAACTCTTTCTTTAGTTTTGGAGTTTTGCTTAACTAATTAGTTCCTTTTTATTTCTTCCTCTTACCTAATTATCTACCTTTTCCTGTCTCTTTTTCTTTCTCAAGTCAAGTAAAATTCTTTTTATTCTCTTTACCTTTTATTTTGGTTTGAAAATTTCTGCAACTTTTCCTGAAAAAGTATTTATTTTCCCTGTGCTCTTTATTGTTTACCTTCTCTTTGTGTCACTTCTATCTAGACTTTTAGGATCATACTTAGCCTTTCAGTTCAAGTTATTCTCCATTTTAAATGTATAACTTGCTTTTGGGTGCATTGTATTCCCATATGTCTGTTTTTCAGTAGAACTTGGTAGGTCTTGTGTTACTCTGTTTCCTTGATACTTGAACTGCTTCTTTCTTTGATATGGTAGCTCAGGATTTTGCTTATAACATCCCTTGAATCTTGGTTTCCTTTCAGGAGGTTATCAGACTATTCTTTGTTTACTTTGCTCTTTGCTTCTAAGATCTCTGGGCAGTTTTTATTTAGAATTTCTTGAAATATCATTTCAGGATTTAAAAAAAAATCATGACTTTCCAAGAGTTGAAATGATTCTTAGTTTATCTTCTTCCACTTGACTTTTTTTCAGTGTTAAGAGTGCTGCAGCATCATGGTGGTCAGCACCCCACTGGTCACTGTCCCCTGGAGCTGGCTGCTGCTGCTTTCCATTTGCTTGCTTTCTTTCTTTTTTTTTTTTAAAGTGAGGCAGTTGGGGTTAAGTGACTTGCCCAGGGTCACACAGCTAGTAAGTGTTAAATGTCTGAGGTCGGATTTGAACTCAGGTACTCCTGACTCCAGGGCCGGTGCTCTATCCACTGCGCCACCTAGCTGCCCCTCCATTTGCTTTCAAGGTCTCCATTCTGTGGCCTTTTGAACACTTTGGGGCCATCTCACTACCTTGGAACTTTCTCAGGGGAACTCTCCTATCTTGCAAGATACACACACCCTCCTTCTTATCAGAGTGGCACAGCTTTTACTTTTGACTGACTTTTTATAAATTCTGTGATGGAAAAACGATACTCTAGTTTTTCATTGGATTTTTGTGATCATTATTTGGTCTGCTGCAAACTTCCTAGTTTTTTGACTATATATATAGATATATCTCTATCTATCTATCTATCTATCTATCTATCTATCTATCTATCTATCTATCTATCTATCTATATGAAAGCAGGGTGGTCTAGTGTTTTGTTTTGTTTTGTTTCTTCCAGACTATCAGGTTAGCAAGAAGTTGGAACTTTTTTTTTATTCATGATGTATAGATACTTTATAACAGTTCAGACAACACAATGAGGCCATACTGTAAAGACCCAATTTTGAAAAATAATTGTCTAACTTTTTCATCCCATTGTCTGCCCAGAACTTTTCATTACTGCTCACTTTCCACTATTTCCTGGAAATTATATCAGTCTAACAGGTGTTGCTAAGCAGTGGTTCAAACAAATTGCCTGTTTTTAAACTTTTCTGAATTAGAGAAAGTAATTAGATGTTTTGGTTTAAAAAATCTCTGGCTGGGTATATGCTGGGTAGAGAAGTTAAAGCTTGTACTTTATTTATAAATTACATGGGAATTTTAGTGAGAATTGTGACTATTATCAGTTTCACTGGTTTTGTCAATAAAAATGTTCTTTACATTTGTTTGGTCTGTATTTTTGGATTAGAACTGGGCTATGATTTGCATATTAAAAATATGGTTAATACTGAAAGATGTCAACACATTCTATACTCCTCTCTTGTTAGAGGATTTGGAAAGTGGATACTTCACAAAGAAATCTGGTGGTTTTTATATTATGTGTGTTTATGTGTATATGTGCATGTGTGTGTGTGTGTGTCTATGTATGCAAGTATGTTATTCCTTATTGAACTGGTGACAGCTAGAGAATTCTGTAGAAGATTCTCAGCCCTACAAATTTAATGAGGTTAGCTAAACTATTTGATGGTTTATGTAAAGGGAGTGTTTTATGGGCTTAAGTGATCTTCTATAGAGCCTGCAACCTTAAGTTTGCTATGGATAGGAATAGTTACTCACCAAGTAAACCTTTCCAAGAGATAACCTGGAAAGACCTGGAAGATGGCATAGAAGGCCCACTCTATTTGAGTTTGGAGAGCTGTTAAGAGATTAGACCCTGCTTTTATAAAGGTGAGATATTTTCTCCATTTTATTGATGTTAAGGCTTAGAGAAGTTTAATGACTTACTGATGGTCAAAAGGCTAGTAAAAACCTCTAACCTCTCCCTCTCTTCCATATCACTTGAGGACCTTGCCTCATATTTTACTGAAAAAATTAAGGCCATTCACCAAGAGCTCCCTCTTCTCCCCTTCTCATTTCACATCACACAGATTCTTCCTGGAACTATCTCCTCCTTTATCCTTTTTTGATATAATGAAGTAAACCTTCTGCCAGGGAAAACCTCTCTGTATACACAAGTGATCGTATTCTGTTCTTTCATCATTTTCAGTCTCTCCCTGTTTATTAATTGCTTCCTTCTTCCTACCTACAAACATGCTCATGTCTCTCTTTCTCAAAAATCTCTCACTTGGGGGCAGCTAGGTGGCGCAATGGATAAAGCACCGACCCTGGATTCAGGAGGACCTGAATTCAAATCCAGCCTTCTGAGGATTTGACACTTACTAGCTGTGTGACCTTGGGCAAGTCACTTAACCCTCATTGCTCCCCCCCCAAAACAAAACAAAACAAAACAAAAATCTCTCACTTGATCCATCCATCTCCTCTAGCAATTGCTTCCATTACTTCTCCTTTATGTGGCTCCTAAAGAATGCTGTCTATCAAAGGTGCCTCCACATCATTTCTTCTTATTCTCTATTGACTCTATAATCTGTCTTCTACTCTCATCATTAGACTGAAACTGCTTTTTCCAAAATTATTAGTGATCTCTTCATTTCCAAATCTAATGGGCTTTTCTCACTCTTCATCTTTCTTGACCTCTTAGTAGTCTTTGATACTGTCATCACTTTCTTTTCCTTGGTTCTTCTCCTTAGGTTGTCTTGATACTATTCTGTCCTGGTTCTCCTCTCCTTTGCTGTATCTTTATTGCAGTCATGCCATGTAACTATTGGTGTCTCCCAGAGCTCTATCCTGGGCCCTGTTTTCTTTTCATTCTATGCTATTTCATTTGGTGATTTAATCAGCTCCCATTGATTCAGTTGTCAGGATCCCTTATGTTGATGATTCTGAGATCTACTTATCCAGCTCTAATCTCTTTCCTCACTTCCATCCTCACATCTAGCCTTTCCTCTTTTGATTATTTCCAATTTATCTTTCTTTTTTTTTTCTTTAGTGAGGCAGTTGGGGTTAAGTGACTTGCCCAGGGTCACACAGCTAGTAAGTGTTAAGTGTCTGAGGCTGGATTTAAACTCAAGTACTCCTGACTCCAGGGCTGGTGGATCCGCACCACCTAGCTGCTCCTCCAATTTATCTTGTACATATCTTGTGTGTCCATGATTTACATGTTATCTTTCCCATTAGATTGTGAACTGCTTAGGAGTAGGGAATAGTCTTTTGCCTTTCTTTGTATCCCCCAGAGTTTAGCACAATACCTGATGCACACTAGGCACTTAACAAATATTTATTGACTTAGTGACAGTAAGTAAGAAACATTATGACAGGTCTTTTACTGATGCAATGAGCATCATCTCTGACTTTGGGTTTTTTTTGGTAGAGGTACTGGAGTGGTTTTACATTTCCTTCTCCAGCATGTTTTAGAGATGAGAAAACTGAGGCAAACAAGGTTAAATAACTTGTTTGGGATTACATGGGTAAATGTCTGAGGCCAGATTTGAACTCAGGAAGATGAGTCTTCCTGACTCCAGGCCCAGCACTCTTATCAACTACACCATCTACCTGCTTGACACAAGACATTCTACTTCTCAATAATTATTTATTTTCTTTTTTCAATTTAATATTTTATTTCCCCCCAATTACATGTAAAAACAATTTAAACATTCTTTCCCCCCCCCCCAATTCTGAGTTCCAAATTTTCTTTTTCTCTGCCCTCCCAATTGAAAAGGCAAGCAATCTGACATAGGTTATATGTGTGCAGTCATGAAAAATAAATTCCCATATAAGTCATTCTGTTGAGAAAACATAAACACCACCCCTCCCCCCCCCAAAAAAAATAAAGAAAAGGTATTTTTGATCTGTATTCAGGTTCTACCAGTTCTTTTTCCAGAGCCCTTCAGAATTTTCTTGGATCATTGTATTGATTGTACATATATATCATACAATATTAACTGTTACTGTGTACAATGGTTCTGCTCATTTCACTTTGCATTAGTTCGTGTAAGTCTTTCCAGGTTTATCTGAGAGCATCCTGCTAGTCATTTCTTATAGCATAATAATATTCCATCACAGTCATATACAACAACTTATACAGCCATTCCCCAATTGATGGATATCCCCTTAATTTCAAATTCTCTACCACCACTAAAAGAACTGCTATAAATATTTTTGTACATGTTTTGTTTTTTATCTCTTTGGGATACAGACATAGTGGTGGTATTCCTGGGTCAAAGGGTATGCATGGTTTTATAGCCCTTTGGACATAGTTTCAAACTGCTCTCCAGAATGGTTAAATTAGTATACAACTTCCCCAACAGTGCATTAGTGTTTTAATTTTCCCAGATCCTCTCCAACATTTATGATTTTCCTTTTCTGTCATATTAGCCAATGTGATAGGTGTGTGGTAATAGTTCAGAGTTGTTTTAATTTACATTTCTCTAATCAGTAGTGCTTTAGAGCATTATTTTATATGACAATAGATAGCTTTGATTACTTTGAATGAAAACTGTTCATGTCCTTTGACATGATTCAGTTTTCTATGTATTTGAGAAATGAAATCTTTATAAGAAAATTGCTATAAAATTTTTTTCACAATAATTATTACTAACTATATATTTCCTTCTATCCCCTGTCCCCCCCAGCTACCCTACTCTTATCTCCTTCCCCTCTTACTTTCCTGCTGTATGGTAAGATAGATTTCTATACCCAATTAGAGTAAGGTTCGTGCTTTGTGCCCTCCCCCCTCATCTCCTGCCCCTTCTCCCATCTTCTCCACTGTAAAATCTCTTTCAAGCCTCTTTTATGTCAGATAATTTATCCTATTCTACCTCTCCGTTTCCCCTTCTCCCAGTGCATTCTTCTTAATCATTCCTTAATTTTTTTAAATGTATAATTATCTCATTTTCAACTTAAGTCCATGCTTTCTGTCTGTGTATATAATCCTTCTAACTGTCTAGTAACGAGAAAGTTTTTAGCAGTTACAAGTATCATTTTCCCATCTAGGAATGTAAACAGCTTAACTTTATTCAATCTCTTCATGATTTCTCTTTCCTGTTTACCTTTTTATGTTTCTTATGAGTCTTGTATTTGAGAGTCAAATTTTCTATTCGACTCTGGTCTTTTCATCAGGAATGCTTGAAAGTTGTCAATTTCCCCCCCTGAAGGATTGTAATCAGTTTTGCTGGGTAGGTGATTCTTGGTTGTAATCCTAGCTCTTTTGCCCTCTGGAATATCATATCCTAAACCCTCCAATCTTTTAGTCTAGAAACTGCTAAATCTTGTGTTATCCTGACTGTGACACCACAATATTTGAATTGTTTCTTTTTGACTGCTTGCAGTATTTTCTCCTTGACCTGGGAGCTCTGGAATTTGGTTATAATATTCCTGTGTATTTTCATTTTGTGATCTCTCTAAAAGAGATTTATCAGTGGATTTGTTTTCTATCTATTCTCCGGTTCTAGACTATCAGGACAATTTTCCTTGATAATTTCTTGAATGATGATGTCAGGTAGTCCAGTAATTTTAAAATTATTTCTCCTGACTCTATTTTCTAGGTCATTTGTTTTTCCAATGATATATTTCACATTGTCTTCAATTTTTTTTTTCATTCTTTTGATTCTGTGTGTTTCTTGATGTCTCAAAGTCATTAGCTTCCACTTGCCCAATTCTAATTTTTAAGGACCTATTTTCTTCAGTGATCTTTTGTACCTACTTTTCCATTTGGCCAGGTCTACTTTTTAAGGAGTTCTTTTTTCTTCAGTGGCTTTTTGTATCTCTTTTTCCATTTGGCCAATTCTGCTTTTTCTTTTCATTGGATTTTTGTGTCTCTTTTACCATTTGGCCTATTCTGTTTTTAAGATGTTGTTTTATTTAGTGTGTGCCTTCTTTACCAAGCTGTTGGCTTTTTTATCTTCATGATTTTTTTGCATCACTCTCATTTCTCTTCTCAATTTTTCTTCTCTCTCTCTCTCTCACTTGATTTTTCAAATCCTTTTTGGGCTCTTCCATGATCTGAGATCAATTCATATTTTCATAAAGGCTTTGGATATTTTGATTTTGTTGTCTTTTTCTGAGTTTTTGTTTTGATCTTCTTTGTCACCATAGTAACTTTCTATAGTCAGGATCTTTTCCCTGCTGTTTGCTAGATTTTCCAGCCTATTTCTTGACTTATAACAGAGCTAATGAAAACTTGTCACCAGAGTGTTTGGCATTGTCACATGGTTAAACATCAGGAATGGATGATTATCAAAAATGGCATTAAAAAAGATATCTTACTGCTACACCCAAAGGGCAATGGGATCTTCTTTCTGACTTGCAGTTGAAAGCCAGATATGGGGGGCAGCTAGGTAGCACAGTGGATAAAGCACCTGGATTCAGGAGGACCTGAGTTCAAATCTGGCCTCAGACATTTGACACTTACTAACTGTGTGACCCCGGGCAAGTCACTTAACCATTATTGCCTCACAAAAAGAAAAAAAAAAAAGAAAACTATATGTGTTGATTCTCTGATAAGATTGTGAGCTCTTTGAGAACAGAGACTTCTGTTTGTCACCTAAGTCACATTTCTTTGAACATAGTAAGCATTTTAGAAATGCTTTTTCATTCATCTGTGTTAACTTGTAGGCAAGGTTGTTTTCCCCAGTATATTGAAAGTTCCTTGAGGTTAGGACTGTTTTTTTACCTCTTTATCTGTCCCCATTGCCCTGTGCCAAGTTGGCACATAATAAATGTTTATTGATTGATATGCCAAAGTACTCTCCCCATATGAATTGGTCCTGTTCAGTATTTTTTATCAACAATTTAGATGAAAAGGTAGAAGACATACTTACCAGATTTGCAGATAGCACAAATGGTGAAATAGTTTATGCATGATAACAGAATTAGGATAAAAAAAAATGGACTTGAAATTTGCACTGATGGGCTGGAATTAACCATATGTAACAATTGGAATATAAATCTGTAGTTAGGTTTAAAAAAACAAAAATAAAAACTAATTACTCAAATATAAGATAAGCAATTTATTTAAGTCAGTCTTAGGGATTTTAATTAACTGAAAATTCAATGTGAGGACTTTGCATACAAACTTTATAATGTAACTTAGGGAAAAAAAACCCTATACAATTTTGGTATTTATACGTGTCTCGGGGTTTTAAACCTTAGAACATAGTCTAACCCTCTCATCTTACAAATTTAGGAAACTTGAGGCCCAGAAAGGTGAAATGACTTGTTCAAGGTCATAAAGACAACATAATCTGCTGATTCTCAGTCCAGTGACCTTTTTACTATGTACAGATAAGAGTATTGAATCCAAAATAAAGGGGTAATGGTCTTAGGTATACTTTTCATTTGTAAGGTCACAACTTGGAGTATTATGGTCAACCCCGAATTTTAATTGGGACATTGATAAACTGGAGTTTGGTCAGTCAGATAGTACATTTATCAAATGCCTAATATGTGCCGGGCACACTGTGCTAAATGCTGGGGATACAGAAAAGCATAAGACAATCAAGTAGGGGAGACAGTAAGCAAATATTATGTACAAATAAGCTATATTCAGGATAAATAAGACAGGTTAAGGCACTAGAATTGAAGAGGCATTCAGAAAGGTTTCTTTTCCCATGAAAATGGGATTTTAGTCAAGACTTAAAGGAAATCAGGGAAGTCAGTAGATGAAGATGAGGAGAAAGGACATTTTAGTCATACTGATAGGTAATGGGGAGAAAAAGCAATCACGATTTGCTGATGATAATGGTAGTATACTTGGAAATTCCTATGGAATCAATAGAAATACTAATTGAGACAATAGCTTAGCAAAGTTGTAGACTACAAAAAACCCCTCAAAAATCAACAGCATTCACCAGTAATTCAACAATAATGAACAAAACCTAAGAAATGAAAATAGAAGGGGAAATCCATTCTAAATAACTACATTTTGCATTAAAATATTCTAAAGATTGACCTACAAAACACTGTGTAGATTCAATTAGAAAGTGCTCCTTAAAGAAATAAACTTTAAAATATCTGGAGTAATATTTAATGCTCATGGCTAGCCATTGACATATGATAAAATGACAGTTCTTCACAAAGTTAATTTACATTTTTAATGCAATACCGTCTATTGCTTAAGGGGCTAAATTTTGGAACTTGATAACACTTAATAAAATTCCAAATAACAATCATTTCTGAAATGATTCCTTGATTCTAGGTGCACTGTTTGTTTTATGTATAATCTATTATTCTATTTTAATTTTTGTAATTATCTCTATCCCATGTCCATTTAAGAATTTATTTCCTGCCTCTATAGCTATGAAAGGTAGATGATTAATTTCTCTTCCTATTTTTTTATAGCATGGTCTTTAATATTGAGGTGGACATATCTATCATTTAGAATGTATTGTGGGATATAGTATAAATTGTTAGTCTAAGTAATTTCTGCCATGCTTCTTTCAGTTTTCCCAACATTTAAAAAATCAAATAAGAGTTCTTTCTGTCCAGAGTTAATCTATCTCAAAACAGTGATGTGCCTTAAATCAGTGGCATATAAGGAAATAGTAAAATAAAAAAAATGCTCATATAAAAACTAGTTATGTTTAGTCTAGTCTGGAGAAGAGAAGACTTATGAGAGGAATGAATGTGTCTCCCAAATATCTTTAAAGGCAAGTCTTATTCTCAAGAGTTAAAAACCCTCTGAAGCCAACCCTACTCTAAACCACAAATGGTCTGAGTTGCAATAAGCCTAGTTTTAACTTAAAAGGAAGAAATTTCTAAGAACCTATAATGGGTTGCCTAATTATTTGAGTTCTCTGTCACTAGTGGTGCAGAGACTGGATTTTTTGCCTAATGGTATTGGAGGACACTTGGTTTTTTTTAGTTCTGTTTGTCTTGTTTGTTTTTTTTGTTTTTTTTTTGTTTAGTGAGGCAACTTGGGGTTAAGTGACCTGCCACGAGGTCACACAGCTAGTAAGTGTTAAGTGTCTGAGGCCGGATTGAAACTCAGGTACTCCTGACTCCAGGGCTAGTGCTCTATCCACTGTGCCACCTAGCTGCCTCCTTGGAGGACACTTGTAATAGATGGAGGTTGAATTGGATGACCTCAAGGGCCCATTACATTTTATAGGTTTGTACAATTGAGTTATACTGCCTTTCTGGATTTCTGCAACATTTTTATGTAATATTACTCTGCCAAGACAAGGTCTTAAGTGAGGCCCAGACAATTAAAGGTACTATGTGAAGTCATTGTACCTTTGATTATACAATTGAATTGCTTTTACCAGTATGTGAAGGATTTGCATTTTTTTTATTTATATGCTTTCAGGAAGACTTGGGTTCAAGTCCTCTGCCCTAACAATTAATAGCTATGTGGTAGGAGCTCATATCACCCCTCAGTGCCCCAGGAAAATCTTAAGACTTACATGTAAGTTGTGGATAAATTGCTAAAACTGAATTGGAATTCACCATAGATCTAGTTAACATAGAAGACTTTCATCATGCTTCCTCCTTGTGACCAATGGATACATACTAAATTAGTAATAATAAAAATAATAGTATCTAGTGTTTGTATAGCACTTCAAAGTTTATAAAATGCTTTTCATATGTTGTCTCAGTTGATCCTAATAAGAACCCTTTGGTGCTATTATTATCCTTGTTTTACAATGAGGAAACTAAGGCTAAGAAAGGTTATATGACTTGCTCAGGGTCATACAGCTAGTAAGCATCAGAATTTGTACTGAGGTCTTCTTGACACCAAGCCTGGCACTCTTTATTCACTGTACAACCTAGCATCTGTGAGACAGTTGAGACAATCTGTGACTGAAACCTAGCCAAGCCAAGCCTCTCACTGGAAACCCCTTCCCACTCCCCACTCTACTAATAAAGAAATTCCTTATTTTATAAAAATGTGTATTGTATATCAGTTCTATTCATTTAACCTAAAAAAAGTAGGTCACAAATTTATTTTAAATAACCCTGAACTTCTTATTCAAAGAGTTATCAGGATAGAATGTATTTTCAGGATAGAATGTTTAGAAGGAAGTATATACTGGTGAAGTGTTAAATTATGGTGTAGGCCAGGGAGGCAAGTCTGGGAAATTTGTAGAAAATGAAGTTGCCCGTTGCAGTTTACAAAGCATTTCTAGATTTAAGTTAGGATTCCTGGGTTCAAGTCCTAATTCTGTGACTAACCATTTAACCTCACTGTGCCTATGTTTCTTCTTTTATAAGCTGTGTTGGACTAAATTCTTTTTAAAGTTCCTTCTAGCTCAAAAAATGCCTTGACTCTCTATTAAACATGGCACCTTTAACAGCTAAATGACAAAGTTATATGTGAGGAACTGAATCATTATTTTCTTATGGGACATTAAAATGTAAATAGATCAAGCATTTATTAAGCACATACTATGTGCCAGGTACTGTGGGGAAACATAAAAGTAAACAAGACAGTCCCTGCCCTCAAGGACTTATATTTGAAAGTTGACCACAAAGGGTCATTGGAAAGTGGTTATGTACCTTCATGGACATGGCAGGGATACTGCAGAAGTTAAATAATAGTCTGCTTTCTGGCTATATAAAGCAAACAACTTACCTATTAAACCAGCCCAGGGCAACCAGGAGTGGAGTCCTAGTTTTTGGTAGGATGGAGATGTTTGTGAGACTATGAGTGATGTGGACTTGACAGCAGAGAGTAGAATCCTAGCATTGAGAAAGAGCTGGAATGAATGTAAAGTTGAAAAAGTGCTATAAAAGTATTGCTAACGTTTTTACGGTGGGGGAGGGAAAGAAAATATTAATTGAAAATAAAATAATTTTTAAAAAAGTATTATTAAAAAAAAGTGTTATTAACACCACAACACCCTGAGTGCTAGAACTGGACAATGCTGGCAACTTTCTTAGTTTTTTCCAGTGTGGTCTAGTGGAAAGAGTGCTGGAAATCAGGCCTGAATTGTTATGAACTCTGCTACAAAATAGCTTTGTAGTGTTTTTGAAGTCACTTAACTCATTTGCTTCTCTGTGAAATGAGAAATGTAATACCTGCCAGGTTTACCTAATGGGAAGATAGTGGTAGACAGTGTTTGTGAAAGTGCACTTGGAAGAAGTTCTCTACTATAAGATTGTTGTTAAAAGGCACTGTTACTGTTTTTGACAAATTGGTGCTGTCTCAGCACAGCTCCTTGCTACCTTGGCTCTCTGTTTCTTCAACTTTCTAAGGACTTGATTGATTTTCATCAGATCTGGTATACTACTAAATGGTATCTAGTTGCATCTTTGGTTACGCTGAAATTTTGAAACAAAGTCCTATGTTGACACAGTTCCTTGTTACACTTAAAATGTAGGTTTTGCTCAGTAAGATTCTAGAGTAATAAGGGATAGAAAGATATATTGATATAGTTCTAATTTTTCGGTCCTGTCTGACTCTTTGTGACTCCATTTGGGGTTTTCCTGGGAAAGGTATTGTTGTGGCTTGCCATTTCCTTCCCTAGCTCATTTTGCAGATGAAGAAACTTTGGCAAACCAGGGTTAAATAGCTTGTTCAGGGTCACACAGCCAGATTTGAACTCAGGAAGAGGAATCTTTCTCACTCCAGTCCCTGTACTCTATCTACTCTGTGTCACCTACTGCAGTTCAGTTTTGAAATCAGGTTCAATTTAAGTTCAAGACATCTACAGAACATTTAGTTTGAGAAGATCAATATGTAGATGGAGATGCTAGTCAGGAGGGAGATTTGAGAATCATCCATGAAATTTTCACCAAATAAAATAGTATAAAGAGACAAGAAAAGAGGCTCCTGATCAGAGCCTTGTTGGACACCCATAGTTTGTGGAAACTGATATTCAATACTTCCTAAGTACCCTCAGTTGCCTCTCCCCTCTGATTGGAGGGCAAAGCAAAAAACCAAAAAAAACAAAAACCAAAAACTCCTCCCAAAGCCTACCTTTATAGAGAGCTTAGAATTTCTAGCATTTTATTTCCCACTAGCTACTTTGCACATCATACCCCATGCACTAACTCCCCCACTTCAACTCCCTTTTCTGTATTATCTTCAACCATTAGATTATAAGCTGTCTGAGGGCAGGGGCTATCTTTCTCTTATTTGTAATCCCAGTGCTTAACACATTGCCTGCCACATAGTAAATGTTTAATAACTATTGACTAAAAGGCTTTATTCTTTGTTATTTTGGATAGGGGAGCAGGAAGAGGCAATCTTCAGAGATGGTGATGTAAACATAGAAGATATCAATACAAATTTTAAAAATTAGCTTATACTTTTGTTCCTATAGTTTAATAATTCAACTATGTACTATTATTTATCCTTGCCTCCCTTGCCTCCTTGTCCTTCTGTGGTTCCTCCCCTCCCTGGCATTTCTCAGCCTCAAACTATACCTGACCATTTTTACCTTATTGCTGAGCTGTTGGACACTGGCAAAATAAGCCAGTCACTTCATGGTGTATTCTGGGGCTGCTAGAAATATTATCTTATCTCATATGGTCTCTCTCGTTGTTGCACAGTAATCATTTTTTGATTCTCTATCATACTTTAGTCTCCACAGCTACTATTCTAAACCATCTCTTTTCCCTTTCTGTCTTATACTCTTCTTCCACTCCCTTCTCAATGAACAAATTCCTTGCCTCTCACATACCTGAGAAAATCAAGGTCATCCATTTTGAGCTTTCTCATTTCTACCACTCCTTACCTCAAATCACCTTCACACTTTGCCTTATCCTTGCCTCCTTTATTCCTGTCTGGTAGCCTTCTCTCCCAAAACTCAAGGAATACCTTCTAATTGTTTCCTAGGAACTTTTCCTGCATTGATCATTCTTTTTCATTTTTTCAACTATATCCTATACTCTTTCCCTACTGCTTTCAAACAAGCATGTTCAGATTTACCCTATCTTTAAAAAGCCTTTATTTGACCCTGCCATGTCATTCCATCTCTTCTACCTTTTCTTGCCAAACTCCTAGAAAGAATTGACTATTGGCTACCTTTACTTTTTCTTTACCTTCTCTTTAATCCTATAACTTGACTTCTGACCCCAGCACTAAACTAAAATTGCTCTCTTAGGTTACTAATGTAAACTGTACCCCTGCAGCCCTTTCCTTTGATTAACTAGTTTCTTCCAGAATCTCTGTTTTAAGCAAAGCCCCCAGGATAGCCCCAGCTATGTCTTCAGTCTTCTCTAGGTACTCCTGACTCTCCAGAGTTTTCTCTACCGTGCCACAGAAATCTCTTTAGCTTAAAAATTCATTTTTCACACTGGAATTTTGCCACCTTTGTGTCCCTCTCTTCTGATTGGTTGGTTCTTCTCAGAACCTACATTTGAAGGAAGATGGCCAGGCCAGCCATGACTTCATTCCTCTTGACTCCATTTCTATTATTCCAGACTTTACCATCCCCCTTCCCCCTTTTAAGCTTCCTTTTATGTGTTACATTACCCAGCTTGTCTGCACTGTCTCAAACCACACCTTCCTCCCTCAGTGATGACTTTTTGATTTTTTGTTTTTACAAAGATCCACTTATAAAACTGAATGAGAGTCCCAAAATCTCACAGTTCCATTCTAATAAACAATGTTGGTTCCCTTCTACTAAAAAATATTACTTCCACTTGTCTTCCTTAGTAACCAAATTAGGCAAGTAGAGGGAGATTAGCCAACTGTGTCTCTGGATAGGAGGAATCCTTAGCTCAAAAATATTTCTTGTGTCTTCTACCATTTCAAAAATTAATTTTTATTAAAGCACCTTTTTGGGGATGAAAATTCCCATAAGGGAAATCCTTAGAAAAAAGGGAAATGTTGTCAACAATGCCCAACTTTTTCTTTCTCTCATTTCCCGCTAATTTCTGTATGTGCTTATTATCCGAGTATTGGTAAATTCCCTTAGTCTGGGAAGAACCATTAGCATACCTTATTGGTATCTATGAAAGTTTTTTTAAAAAATTAGTTAATTAATTAATTTTTCCATTACATGTAAAGATAGTTCTCAACTTTTGTTTATACAAGCTTTCCAATTTCAGATTTTTCTCCCTCCCTCCCCACCCTCTCCCCTCCCCTAGACAGTAGGTAATCTGATATAGGTTATATATATACGTGTGTGTATATATATATATATATATATACACACACACACACACACATAATAACATTAATCCTATTTCTGCATTACTCATGTTATGAGAGAAAAATCAGAGCAATGATGAAAAACCTCAAAAATAGAAAAAAACAAAAGAAATAGTATGGTTCATTCAGCATCTATACTCCACAGTACTTTTTTTTTTTCCTTGGATTTGGAGATCCTCTTCTATCATGAGTTCCGCCCAACCCATCCCTTGGGGGGAAGAAAGGAAGACAAAACTTTGTAAAAAGCAAAATAAATTCCAATATTGGCTGTGTCCAAAGGTGGTTGCCTCATTCTGCATATTATTCTGTCTATTCTCTGTTTTAAAACTGTTCATTTTTACAATATTGACATTGATATGATAAATTATATTCTTGCTTCTGTACATTTCAGTTTACATCCAGTTAATATATCTTCCCAGGTTTCTCTGAAAATTATCTTTCACCATTTTAGCACAATAATATTTCATTATATTCATATTTAGTAATTTAAGCTATTCCCCATTTGATGAATACTCCCTTAGTTTTGAGTTGCTATAAATATTTTTGTACACATAGAATCTTTCCCTCTTTCCTTAATCTCTTTGGAAAATAGGTCTATTGGCTCAAAGGATATACACCTTTTTAGTACCTTTTTTTTTTGTACTTATTTAGTACCTTTTGGGGCATAGATTCAAATTGATTTCCAGAATGGTTATACCAATTCACAGTGTATTATTGTGCCTGTGTTCCCATAGCCCCACAAGTATTTGTCATTGTCTTTTTTTTTTTTTTTTAGTGAGGCAGTTGGGGTTAAGTGACTTGCCCAGGGTCACACAGCTAGTAAGTGTTAAGTGTCTGAGGCCGGATTTGAACTCAGGTACTCCTGACTCCAGGGCCAGTGCTCTATCCACTGCGCCACCCAGCTGCCCCTTGTCATTGTCTTTTTTTGTAGACTTCGCCAATCACATGGATATTCAGTGGAATCTTAAGAGTTATTTTAATACTTTAAAATAACTGCCCTTCCCAAAGAGCCACTCCATATGACAAATAGTACTTTTTTTAGAGAGGAAAAAAATGAACTGATAGATACGTTGAAAAAGTTTGAAAAAATGTTCAGTGTATAATACCTATGGACCTCTTACCTTCATGAAGGGGTGGGTTTGGCATTTCTTACATCTCTTCATTGGAGTCCTTCTGGATCTTTATAATTTTGTTGCATTTGCTTTTGATTTTTGGTGTGTAGCTATTCCTTCCATTTACTTTTTTTACGGAGCAGTGAGTGTTAAGTGATTTGCCCAGGGTCACACAGCTAGTAAATATCAACTTTCTGAGGCTGGATATGAACTCAGTTCTTCCTGAATCCAGGGCTGGTGCTCTATCCACTGTGCCACCTAGCTGCCCCCCATTTACATTTTTATAGTTACTCTGTTGGGTTTTTTGGGTTATGATTATTTATCTCTGCATCAGTTCATATAGATCTTTTCATGCTTTTCTGTATTCATCATACATATTATTTATTTCTTATAGCACTGTGATATTCTTCTATGTTCATGTACCACAGTTTATTTATCCTTTCCCTAATCGGTGTATATCTACTTTGGTTCTACTTATTATCCATCACAAAAAGTGTTGTTATAAACACTTAGGAATATATAGAGTCTTTTCTTCTTATCGATGTGTTCTTTAGAGTTTAAGTTCATTAATGGAATAACTGGTTCAGTGGGCATGGGACTTTTTAGTCACTTTATTTGCATAGTTCCAAATTGCTTTCCAAAATGGTTGTACTGTTTCACAGCTCCACCGATAATGTGTCTGTCCTTCCATTTTTTATCATTTTTATAATTTGCAAATTTTTTGTCATTTTTGCAGTTTGCAAGTTTGTTTTGATTTGCAGCTCTCTTATTATTAGTGATTTGGAGGGTTTTTTTTATGTGCTTGTGAATACTTTGCAGTTTTTTTTGTGAACTGTTCATATCCTTTGACCTTTTATCTATTGGGGAATGTCTGTTGGTTTTATATGTATGAATATATATGTATATATATTTGTTAATTGCTATATTAATTTATTATATCAAATCTCAAACCTTATTAAGATTTTTCTTTCCTACTTCCCTTCTTATCCTAGATACATTAATGTCTGTGTAGAAGCTTTAGTTTCAAGGAATTATTTACCTATTTTATCTTTTGTAATTGTTTCTGTTTCTTATTTGGTTAAGAATATATCTCCTACTCATACTTGAGAGGTATATGATCTGTTTCTCTTCTAATTTTTTAATAGTATGATGTTGTAATATTAACTTCTGTAACGATTGGAATGACACCACCTGCTGGAGACCTACTGTAGAAGAGTTCCACCCATGAAGCGAAGGTCTTTGAGGGCAAGACCAGGAGTCTTTTCTTTGGCGTCAGGAAGTGACGCAGGCTAGTGGGAGGAGGAAGGAAGAGACTGGCGCTCGGTCTGGCCTTTTTCCTCTGGACTCTGGTGGAGAGTGGAGCTAGAAATGCGCTCTCCCTTTAATAGATAGACCTTTCTCTCTCTCTTTACCAAATTCTTGTTCTCCTTAATAAATGCTTAAAAGTCTAACTCTTGCTAAAGCTTATAATTTATTGGCGACCACTCATTAGATATTTTAGACAGACTAGCTAGAATTTTAGCCCTTAACACTTCGCATATCCACTCAGAATGCATTATGGTCTAGGCCTAATTTCTACCAGACTTTTTAAGGAATAATTTTAGAATAATAATATATTCTTTAAAAAATTAATCGAATTCTCCTGTTAATCTTTCAGGACCAGGAATTTTTTTTGTTGTCATTTATGGTTATTCCTTCATTTTCTTTTAGGTAACATTTCTAGGTCTTAAATAGTGGTGGTAACTATGAATATCCTTGCTTTACCTCTGATTTTTATTGGAAAGGACTTGTTTATCCCCATTGTATATAAGTTTTATACAAATGTTATTTACCTTGTTAAGAAGTTCATTTAATCTTGTTATCTGTGTTTTTTTAATATAAAAATTGATGTATATTAGCATAGTCATATGATTTTTGTTCTTATTTTAATATAATCAGTTATGTTTATAATTTTTCTAAAAGCTTACAGTGTGTTAGATGACTAATATTGAATCAACCCTGCATTCTTCATATAAATCTAACATGGTCATACTTTCTGATATGTTGCTGTAGCCTCTTTCCTAATATTTTATTTATAATTTTTGTCAGTATTCATTAGGGATATTGGGTTTATAGTTTCCTTTGTTTTGATTCTTCTTGGTTTAGTTATAAAGATCATGTTTTTATCAGAGAAGAAAGTTGGTAGGATTGCTTTTACTCTTTTTAAAAAGAGTATGCTGTATTAGGATCAATTGTTCTTTGATAAAATATCCTTTTAGATTCCTTTGTTTCAGGGTTTTTTACTTTGAGAACTCACTTATGGTTCATTTTTTTTTATTCTCTGAAATTAAGTTCTTTAAATTTTGTATTGTTTTGTTCTGTTAGGGCATTTTACATTCTTGTGAATATTCATCCATTTCATTTAAGTTGTTGGACAAAATAGTAGTTCGGTCAAAATAGTCCTTTCTTATTTGTTGTGAATATGGTTTATATTTTTTATTTTGGTTTTGAATACTAACTCCTGGTTTTATTCTTTTTTTTTGCTTTTAATCGTATTAATGTTTTCCTTATCTTTCAGGATTTCTATTTTAGCATTTAATTGGGAATGAAAAATTTGTTGGTTTTTCTGTTTTTTTAGTTGTATGCCCAATTAATTGATCTATACTTTTTGTCTTTTGTTGATGAAAGTTATATATATGTGTGTGTGTGTATATATATATATATATATATAAAATTTCTTCTAAGAATGACTTTAGTTGCACCTGCAAATTTTTGATATTTTGTTCTACTGTTGTCGTCATCTTTTGTTTGATATCTTAATAATTGTCATTATCTTTAATGAAGTTTTTTGTTGTTTCTGGGTTTTGTTTTTTGACCCAACCATTCTTTAATATTTATTTAGCTTCCTGATTTTTAATTTTTTAGTGGCTCTTTATGGAATATGATTTATGGTTATGGTAATGATTACGATTAATAAACAGCATATTTACTATAAGTATGTTTCTGTATTTGTTTTTGAGATTTTTAATCCCTTAATACATGGTTAATTTCTGTAAACTTGCCATACCTAGCTGAGAAATGTTTATGCTTTTTTTTCTTCCTATTCAGTGATCACCAAAGGTCCATTATAACAACTTTTTGTTTATTTTTTGGTTAGAATTGTCTAGGTCTGAAAGCAGTATATTTATATTCCCAAGTATTGTCAGTTTAACTGTCTTTTTCTGTTATAATTCGTTTAGTTTTTCCTTTAAATATTTAGATACTATTTCATGTTAAATCCTGAAATTAATTGTTTCTTTTGCTTTTTGGAAAAATGTAGTTTCTTCATTTATCTTTTTTAATTAAGTTTATTTTTTCTGTACCTTGTCTGAGACTATAATTGCCCCTCCTATTCTTTTTAGTTCAGTTGTTGCATCATATATTTTGCTCCAATCCCTCACTTCAACTCTCTCTGTTTTAAGTGTGTTTCTTTTAAGGAGTGTGATGTTGGAATGACCTTTTAATCCACTGGGAAGTTTTTAATTCAAACACTTTAAAAGTCTATAATGTATAATTTTGCACAGCAGTTTAAAAAGTATTTTATGTTGGAGGCAGTTAGGTGGCACAGTGGATAAAGCACTGGCCCTGGATTCAGGAAGACCTGAGTTCAAGTCTAGTTTCAGATGCTTGACTCATACCAGCTGTGTGACCCTGGGCAAGTCACTTAACCCTCATTGCCCTGCCTGCTCCTCTTCCCCCCCCTCCTCCTCCCCGCCAAAAAAAGAAGTAATGGTGTGGATTTGATTTTAGATTTCCTCATGAAGATACAAGTATTTGCTAAAGCAACTATCATGGCCAAAATATTAAATAGGACATTAGAAATTACGTTATTATCATCTTGGTACTTGGAGAGCTGTCTATAGCATGTTCATCCTTTAAAATGCTAGAGGAATCTATGACTCCACTCTCCCAGACCTGGCTCCTATTAAACAATGCTGGTATCTTTAAGGCTTAACTATGGTTCTTTTACTGAAACTCTCCTGCTTTTGTAGTACTGTTATAATTCTACCTTATTTATCCTGAGGGCTTTTATGCTTTGTGCCCTGTAAACTTTGTTTTGGTTTTTGTTTTGGTTTTTGGTGAGGCAATTGGGGTTAAGTGACTTGCCCTGTGAACATAGTTTGAATAGTCTTCCTGATAATCTTTCAAGAACTTCCTTGACTTCCATGTTCCTTGATCCAGTTGCTCCACCAGCTATGTAGCAGATCCCTTTTCTCAAAACCCTATGTAAACCTGAGCCCTTGGCAGTTCTGGACCTTCATCAGGATCACCCAGTCCGCTGCATCTTGGGCCTCCACACTCTATGCTGCCCACAGCTTGACACTTACTAGTGTCAAGTGTCTGATTTACTGATTTGCTTCATGCATGTGAAAAAATAGTGGTATAAAATTGTTAATAAATGCAAAGGAATGTTACTAATAAGTTGTCAGAGTTCAAAAAAGGAAGAGTACTCCAGAATTGGAAAATTATCTAGCTTCATTTTAGAGGATAGAAATAAGGACTAGAGAGGTGGAGTACCCAGTGTCACTTAATTCTGAGCTAGAATTAGAACCTATTTCTCTGGTTGCCTTGTCTATTTCTTACCATTCAACTCTATTTTCTCTAAATCCCATGGGCCGAGTTTTAGTCAGTGAAGATTTTTTATAAGTTGAATTTGAGCCTATGGGGTTGATTTGGGTAGATGAAGAGGAGGGGAGAATTTTTCCAGGTGTATTCAAGACTTTCTGGTATGTAGGGGAGGGGGGAGATGGTAGAAACAAGCATTTGTTAAGTGCTTACTATGTGACAGAGCTATTTGAGTAGGGAGACTAAGGGTTGTAGTGATTGTGGCAGGAATCAACTTAAAATTTTTCTATTTTTTAGTTTGGAAGGGGCAGTATCTACTTCCAAAGGTAGTACTTGTAACTGATTTGGTTTTGGCTTTCCCCATTTAAAAGAGATCTCTAATGTTAGAGGAAATGAACATTTCCTCCACGCTCCCCCAGTGTAGGGAGACAATAAAATATAACATTTTAAAAACTGCAGTTACGAAGATTTTGTAAAATTTCTCTCTGTCATCCCAGACTGATAGCTTCAGGGAATCAAAGATAAGAGGGGTGAATTGTTTCAAGGACAAAGTACTGTGCTCTCATTGCTTTAGGAAGATTCAGAGTCTGGATTCCTCATGCTGTATAGCAGGGGAGATTTCAGTGCTTTGCAAGTGGTTACTTGAGAGGGAAAAAAGCTGAGTGTATTGTATTCTTCCCCTTTCTAGGTTACTACCACCTAATGGAAAAAGCTTAAGTTGGAAGTCCTTTGGGAAGTGCCATCTCATCTGATTTCCTCCACTGCTCCTTCCTCTAACACTCAGAGCACTTTGTGCCTAGCTCTGGAGCCCCCAAAACAGGCTGGAGGAAGATGGGGTCCAAAGTGAGGTAGCCATATAAATTGCTGAACTTTCCAAGCCAAAACTAAAGAGTTATAGCCTTGGGAAAGGATGTATCAGAGGCATAAATAATCACAGGCAGCCGAGGAAAAAGAAAAGAGGAGTCAAATTCTTAAAATCTTGATTTACTTTGCTCTAGAAGAACAAGCTAGGTCTCCAATAAATATGGCTTTTGCCTTTAGGGAAAGACTTTCACTGTACTCAGACATAAAGTAGGGTAGCTCAGGTCTGAAAATGGAAAAGATCATTGGAAATCTTTATTTATATATATATGTGTGTGTGTGTGTGTGTGTGTGTGTATGTGTATATATATATATATATATATATATATTTAAAAATATCTATATGTATTTCTGTAGTTAAAGGAACAGCTATTACTTTCCTGATGGCAGAGTGCAGATTAAGTCTATTCTTGTAATCAGAATTTGTTCCAAAAAGAGGGACATTTCATTTGACTATTCCAGTTGGTAAATTTTACTATATTTTGGATCACAGGGCTAGCCAAAATGTTGATTTAATTGAGTCCCATAGAATCCCTAAAACTCCCAGGAAAATCTGAATTAACTCTGGTGCATCTGAATGTGTATGCTTTAAACATTTACAGATTAGTGTGCAAAGACTATGATAATGAATTTCATTTCACAATTTCTTGCAGGCCTTATGTGAGAAAATGGGATATACTCCTTTAAAGTCAACATAGTAAATTCCCATTTCTCTAGAATTTAACAGCTGGAAATCTCAAATAACAAGAATGCATGTCCTACCCCTCTTATTATAATGGTATAAGGAACACAGCTTAGGCCAAGTACTAGAGTTGAGCTCTAAGTAGTTCTGCTTTAGCTGGGGTTGAAAGAGAAAGAACTCAAGCAAGGTCTGTGATGGAACCAGTAATAGTGTATGAATATACAGTTGGTCCAATTTTTCTGAGTCTGGCAATGCAGGCTGTTGGGGAGAACATGGGAACCAGATGGCTGATAAAGTTCTTGGGAAATAGTAGTCTGGAGCATGTTCACGTTCCCCTCTGTAATGATTGGAATGACGCCACCTGCTGGGAGACCTTACTGTAGAAGAGTTCTGCCCATGAAGCGAAGGTCTTGAGGGGCAAGACCGGAGTCTTTTCTTTGGCAATAGGAAGTGACGCGGGGCTAGTGGGAGGAGGAAGGAAGAGACTGGCGCTCGTCTCGCTCTCTTCCTGGAGATGCTGGTGGAGAAGGCAGCTAGAAATGCGCTCTCCCTTTAATAGATAGGAATCTAGGCTTTCTCTCTCTCTTTACCAAATTCTATTCTCCTTAATAAATGCTTAAAAGTCTAACTCTTGCTAAAGCTTATAATTTTATTGGCCACCGCTCATTAGAGATTTTAGACAGAATAGCTAGAATTTTAGCCTTAACACCCTCTCTGTATTATTTCTTCACCTCACCTCCTCCCCCCCAATTCTGAGATTATAGACACAAAATACATAAACTGGGGTTCTGAGTTGATGAGGACCATGTAAATGTTGCCAGTTTTTGTATCTGAGGTGACATCTCCAAAAGTATTTTTCATATCTTATTATTTGTGATTTTGTTATATCTATATACTCCGTACCTTTACAATAGCTTGACAAAATAATAACAATTAACTTGGAGAACCAAAAGGTCTGAAATATTAAGGGATATGATGATTTTTTTAAAAGTAGGTTTTATGGAAAGTAGCATTTCTAGACCTGAAATGATATTAAGCAGTAATATCCAAAGCTATTGGTGACAAAAATAAGAAAAAGTAGATGAGTGGGGGGGGGGGGTTGGGCAATGAGGGTTAAGTGACCTGCCCAAGGTCACACGCTAGTAAGTATCCAGTGTCTGAGGTCAGATTTGATGGGCCAAGGATGCGCCGAAGACAGTGGTGTGGAAGCTGTTAAGTTTCTCTTGTCTAGTATATGTAGTCCATGTTTTCACTGCCATACAGTAAGGTACTCAGGACACATGCTCTAAAGACAGCAAATTGGTTTGCTTTGTCAGTTTACTGTTTGCCCAGACACGCTTGGCAAGCTTAGCCATGGTTGAGTAGCTTTCCAATCCTCTGATTGATCTCAGAATCAAGTGACAAATTGTCACTGACAATAGAGCCAAGATATGAAAATTGGTTTACAACATCCAACTGCCACCACCATGTCAGGAACCAAAAGAGAGTGAGCTTTCTGTGCAGGCTCAGCTTCCTCCTTCCTGTCCCCTCCCAGAAATGGGAGGTTCTTTAAGCTGATTGGTTGACTGGGGCTGGAAGGTGGTCAAAGTTCAAAATTCTTAGCTTCTGAGAACCATGCTTTCTTAAGTAGATGTGCTTACAGTCTAGTTAACTAGGAGTCAGTAATCCAGTCTGATGCCTTATCATTCAATCAGTTTAAATCTCCAGGTAGGTCCCTGAGTATTTGCTAAATCCATATCTTAACTACCACTACTTGTGCACTTTGAGATAATAATGAGACTAGTTTCTCCCCATGTTCCTTTCTCCTCTAGTATATTCCTTCCCCTATTTTATTCTGTCATTAATAGGATCAAAGCAAAACAACTTCAGATCTCTAATTTGACTCCCTTTATGACCTCTGATGGATATTGGGATTCTGAGGGACACTTGTATAACTTCCCCATTTTAGAATATAAAACAATTATGATTTCTTGCCTCATGTTTATCTTTTTATTTTTATTTTTGCGAGGTAGGTGCGGGTTAAGTGACTTGGCCAGGGTCAAACAGTTAGTGTCAGGTGTCTGAGGCCAGATTTGACCTCAGGTTCTCCTGAATTCAGGACTGGTGCTTTATCTACTGCGCCACCTAGCTGCCCCTTATGTTTATCTTTTTTAAGATTTCTCTTTACTCCTCTGTTTATATTTCAAAATTTCTACATAGTTCTGGCTTTTTCATCAGGAATGCTTAGAAATTCTTTGTTTTATGAAAGGTCTATTTTCCCCCCTGTTAGAATTATATTTAGTTTTGCTGGTTTAGTTATTTTTGATTTTAAGCCTTATTTCTTGCCTTATGGAGTATTATATTACAAGCTCTCTGCTCTGTTGAGTGGTGGCTGCTAAAATCTTGTGTGACCCTATCTGTGGAGCCTCTTACTTGAATTCTTTCTGGCTGCTTGCAGTATTTTTTCTTTTATCTGAATTTTTGACTATATTTTTGGGAGTTTTCATTTTGGGATTTCTTTTGGGAGGTAACTGGTAGGTTTTTTCTATTCTACTTTTCCTTATAGTTATAAGAGATTTGGGCAATTTTGGGATTTCTTGAAATGTGATATGCAGGCTCCTTTTTTGGTCATGGTTTTCAGGTAGTCCAGTGATTTAAAAATTATATTCCTCAGTCTTATTTTCCAGGGTCAGTTGTTTTTTTTTTTTACTCTGAGATTTTACACTCTTTCCTCTTTGTTAAGCTTTTTGAATTCATTTTAGTATTTCTTATTGTCTCATAGAGTCATTATCTTTTATTTGGTCCATTTTAATTTTCAAGGTGTTTTTTGGGAAAGGTTTTATACATCATTTATCAAGCTAATTCTCTTTAATACTTCTGGGAGGAATGTTTGAGAAAGGAAGAAAAGTTAGGGGAAATTATCTTGTGTCTTCTAGGGTCCTGCTACTTCTTTTTGGGATATTCAGGATCTGGGGGACTGCTCAGACTGGGGATGGAGGGGAAACTTTAAGCTTTCAATGCTTCCAAATTGATCTGATCCAGGACATTGTGCTCACTTACTCCTGGAAAGAAGTTCCTGACCAGGGTTTATGTCAGAACAACACAATTATAAGCTTTCCCTGATTGGAATTTAGTAGATTGCCGATGTACTTGGCCAGTATGCACCAGTGGATTATTCTGCTCATTTAAAGTTATATAGAATAGCAGGTTTTCCTTTGGTCTGAAATCCCAGCCCTGGTCTTCCTCTGCAGGCTTCAGGCTGGAGTAGAAGTTGTAACTGTGACTCTACCTCTGTAATCAGAGCCTAATAGCCTGATCCTGGCTTCCGAGATTGCTCTTTTCCTCTCTGTAAACTCTAGGACTTGGGATTTCTCACTGTGGAATGCCACCTTTAGGCTTAGATTCCTTTCTCAGTCCTTCCCTCCTCTTCCTCTGCTTCTTTTGCTACCTTCTGCCTAGTTTTGAGAATTATAGTTCATTTCTGGCTTATCTGATCTTATCCATCTCATTATCCATCTTGTCTTATCCATCTAAATGGTTTTTTCAGAATCTCCCTCTGACTAATTACATTTGTTTAGTTGTTGTTGTTGTTTTTTTTTACTGTACTTTCTCAGAAATGTTTTTTCTTGAGTTTTCTTTAATTCTCTTGAAATTTTATTCTCTGATCCATAGAAATTATCCTATGGTCTTTCCCATCATTGTTCTTCCCAATCACAGTTCACATCTGGGTCATGTCTGTTCTCCTTTTTCTCTTCTGGGTGACAGCTACTTCTAGGATCTCACCCATCCCTTCTCTTAGGCTATGGAGTCATAACTTTCTCAGAAAAGAATTTACCCCCAATGTACCAGCTCACTCCAAATTAACACATATTGAGATCTCTCATCCTAGGGGTATAATACCTCTTTCACTATAGCAGTGCTTTTCAGTAGGAACTCATCCTCTATATTGTTTTGATACTCTCCTTTTTTCCCCACCTCTGCTCCAGCCCTATTTAGGGCCAGCCTAACCTGGCATCTTCCAGCAGTTCCTGTTCACAGGCCATAAAATGCAGTAAAAACAACTTTACTGTTAAATTAAAAGGGTTATAATTTCTAAAAAAATAAAAGGGCATTGACTCAGATAAAAAAACACTTTTAGTAACAGAAGTAGTATATTCTTCACATTTCAAGGACTCTCTGCTGCCTTTTTTGCCTAAGTGTCAGAATGAAGTGGCTGTCTCATTGCAAAAGTTCGTCTTATGCCTTTAATTCTATTCATTCCACTCTCCAGCGACCCCATCCATCTTTCATTTAATCTATTTCTCAGATCTTATTATTTCATTATCTTCTGTCTAAAGCCATGTCAGGTCTCCTCATTCTTCAAAAACCCTTTTTTTTTTTTTTTGATCCTGACATTCTCTAAGGTATTATCTATCCCTTGTTCTCTTCTATTTCACTGCCAAACTCCTAGAATGAGCTTTCTATATTTCTTGCCTGTATGCTTCACTACCCAGTCAATTCTCCCTTTTCAATCTGGCTTCTCTGTTTCTTTGTTTGTATGGTACAGCCATTCTTCTTGTCATCTAGATTGACAAATTTGGAGTCATCTTCAACTCTTCATTCACTTTTGTCAGTTGCTCTTATATAGTACTCCCTTTCATCTGTCTTCCTGTCGCCATTCACTTGGCTAACACTCTGGTTCAGACCTTTATCATCTCTTGCCTGGAATATTGCAACAGCATCCTCTATCCTTTACTCAGTTGCCAGTGGTATTTTAAAGTCTGACTGCATCACTCCCCTGCTTAAGAAGCTCCAGTGGTTCCCTATTGCCTCTAGGATTGATCTTTAACTACTACCTGTGTGAGTCAAGTCACTTAAACTTCCCAGGCTTCATTTTGTCATCCCCATAAAATGTGAGGCAGTTGGACTAAATGGTTCCTTGAGGTTCCTTTGGGCTTTATAGAACTGGGATCCTTTGAAAAATTCCCATTTGATTAAAAAATTAGTTTTTTTTTTTTTTTGTTTTTTGTTTTTGTTTTTTGGTGAGGCAATTGGGGTGGTTAAGTGACTTGCCCAGGGTCACACAGCTAATAAGTGTTAAGTGTCTGAGGTCGAATTTGAACTCAGGTCCTCTGAATCCAGGGCTGGTGCTGTATCCACCGCGCATCTAGCTGCTCCTGTTTTTGTTTTAATCAGCCAAAATCTGCCTTTTCACATCATCACCTAACCTCCCCACGTTCCCATTGAGAACACAAGAAAAACAAAAGCCCTTACCACATATAGTCAGTCAAAATACATTAACACATTGATTGTGTGTACTAAAAAAATAGTTTCATTCTGTTTTATTAATCTTTTACCTATCTGTTAGGTGGTCAATAGCATTTTATCATTAGTACTCTTGAATACTGGTTAGTTATTAGGCTGATAAAAATTTAATACAGTATTATCTATCACATTTACACACCATATCTTGTTCATCCAAGATTCTCATTTCTTAGCCCCCTCAAAAAGACTTTATTTTTACATTCTTAGAATTTGTTTGCTTGCAACTAATCCCTACTTTAATTTACACACCTCTAATTTCCCCTCCCCTCCTCCCCTTTCCTTGTTTCACTGTTGAATTGAACCATATTTCTGTACCCATCTGTATCCATTTGTATGTGAATATTTTCCCTTCTTTTGCCCAATTTAGATGAAAATGAGGTTCAAGTATCAGCTTCCCTCCACCTCCTTTGTATGGATGTTACTTGTGTATCCTGAATCAGTGAGATAATTTTCCTTAACTTTTCTTTGTTTTCCCTTCCTTCCTCCCCCTCCTTTTTCATCTCTGCCCCCCTTCCACAAGTTTATTTTTATCCTTCATTCCATTCTTAAGATCATCAAGATATAATAGAACCAGAACCACTCTCAGGCCTTTTCTAATTTAGGTACTCTGAATTCTGAGGATGATAGGGTCTGGAGGGAACAGTTGTATCATTTTTCCATATTTGAATGTAAACAATTTACCCTTGTAGTGTCTTTTATCATTGTTCATTCATGTTTACCTTTTTATGGTTTTCTTTACTCTTGTGAAGAAAATTCATATTTTCTCCACAGTTCTAATCTTTTCATTAGGAATGCATGGAAGGCCCTCTTATTTCTTTAAAAGTCAGTTTTTTTTTCCTGTAGCATTTATACTCAATTTTGCTGGATCCGTCTTTTCTTAGCTGTAAGACCATATATCCTTTGCCTTTTGGAACTATAATATTATAAGTTCTTTGTTCCCCTTTTAAGTGTTCGGCTGCTAAATTGTGTGTGATCCCGACTGTGGCTCTTTAGTTCTTGATCTTTACTTTCTAGCTACTTGTAGTATTTTTTTCTTGACCTGGAGCCCTGGATTTTGGCTCTAATATTCCTGGAAATTTTCATTTGGGGTTTTCTCTTCAAAAGGACGACTGGTAAATTCTTTCCTTTTTCCACTTTGCCTTCTGGTTCTAAAAGATCTAGAATAGTTTTCTTTTAAGAGGGGTTTTTGGTTTTTGTTTTGTTTTTGGTGATGGTTTTCAGGTAGTGCAACTGACTCTTAAAATATTTTCTCTCCGATCTGTTTTTCCAGATCGTGTGTGTGTGTGTGTGTGTGTGTGCGTGGTTTTTGTTGTTGTTGTTGGTTTTTTTTTTTTGGCCATAAGATAACTTGCATTTTCTTCAGTTTTTTTCAGTCTTTTGATTTTGGTCTGAGATTTCTTGTTGTTTCATTTTGGTCCATTTGAATTTCAGGGAGTTTGTTGCTTGGGCAAAGTTTTGTACCTTTTGTGCCAAGCTTTTAAATTCACTTTGCAATTCTTTCTTTCATAGATCTTCTTTTCCAGTTTTTTCCCTCAAGTATTCTCATTCCATTTATAGAAACATTTAACTTTTTTAAAAAAGTCTTGCTTTAGTTCTTCTACTCTCTGGTTGAGTTTTTGTCAAGCTGTATGTTTCTCTGAGGCAGTTCTTGTAGATATTTTGGAGTTGTTCTCTAATTTTGCCTTTGTATCTTGAGCACCCTTGCTGCCATAAACTCATCATGGGGTTCTCGCTTTTGTTTGCTCTTTCTTTCAGCATCTTTCCTGACTAGGCTCTGCAGCACTTCTGTAGGTAAGGTCTGGGCTGCTTGTTTTGCTGCTTTTTTGGCAGATGGAGTGTTATGTCATTCCAGATCTCTGAGATATGCTGGGCACCTCAAAGCTTCAGTGCCCTTAAGCTCCCCAAAGTAGTTTTAGTCTGAGCTCTGCAAGTTCCTGGCATGTGTTTGTGTATGGGCAAGAGTAGACTACTACTGAAACTCAGTCTCTGTATCCTTAACTGGAAAGCTCTGTTGGTTCAATAGCAGAACATTTTCCTTTGGTTTTGAATTCTTGCCTTGGTTGCAGGCTGGGCCAGATGCCTGGCTGTGAGACCCTGGCTCTGCATTTGGGGTCT
Organism: Dromiciops gliroides; assembly: GCF_019393635.1. Lineage (NCBI taxonomy): Eukaryota > Metazoa > Chordata > Mammalia > Microbiotheria > Microbiotheriidae > Dromiciops > Dromiciops gliroides. Next base: position 206,086,131 of record NC_057865.1, on the reverse strand, counting down.
GATCCATACCACTTCTGCTGTTGGCTTCTGGACTTCTTCCATATCATAGGATTACTCCAGTGGTGTGCAGGACTCCTTTATATTCTGCCCTAGATATGTGGACCAGAACTGGAGTCTTGGGCTGTGACAAAGAACCATTTGACATCTTTTTCATTGCAGTGACCCAATATAGTGCCCTGTATGAGTTGGGACTTCTCGCCTCTTCCTGTGTCTTAGCATGTTCACTTGGTGCTGGCTAGACCCCATGCCTATGTTGGCTGAACTTCTTGCACTTTTTCCCTTTGCCTAGCTCTGCTGGACAAATGAACACTTTTTTTTTCTCTTGGATTTTCCCACCAAAATTTGATCTGGTACATTTTCTAGAACGCTTTTGGAGGAGTTTGTAGAGGGGAACTCACTGAACTGCTTCCTTCTACTCTGCCGTTTTGGCTCCACCTCCTCTTTTTGCTTTCACAGCAGTCAGAATAATTCATCTAGAATGATAAAGCATAGAGAGCAATTATTTTGCAGTCAGAGGACTTGGATTTGCATCTTGCCTCTGTTGTATCTGTGAATTTGAACTCAGTTAATGTCTTAAGGCCTCAGTTACTTAGTTGTAAAATGAGGAGATTGGACTATGGGACCTCTTAGTTTTCTTTCAGCCCTAAAATTTATGATGCAATGTATCTTTTCTGTTCTTTACAATTTGGCTTAACACTGGATTTCTAGCCTTTCTAGCCTTTCATAGTATTCTCTACTTAGTTTATGTTCTAGTCACATTAGATTCCCTGATCATATCTTGCCTTCTTCTGACTTGGTCATGACATTGCAGACTCCTCCCCTCTTTCCTGCCCACCTATATGCTTAGCATGCATATTCACAATGATGAAAAGCTTTTCTAACTTTCAAGGCTCAACTTAATAGCCATATTTTCCATGAAGCTTTCCCTAGTGTCCCTTTACTTAAAAGTCATTTCTCCTTCCTCAAATTTTCTTAGTTTGTCAGTATCTCTTCATTGCTTCCAATCACGTTCTATCTTATCACATAACTGTGTACTAGACATTCCATTTCCCACCTTGATGCATTTACAAATGCCATCCCCCCCTATGAATGAAACTACTTTATCTTTGATTCTCAGAAATGTGATTTTCTCCCTTTTTGGCTCAGCTCAGTATTACCACTCTCACTAAAAGTTTCCCCATCTTCCCATTTGTTCCTTCTCAAAGTATCTTGTATTTACTTAATTGTGTCCATGCTTTATTCCCTGCAGGAGAATATACACTTATTGAGTGGAGTGCCCTGGTGCAGTGCTCTGGATGTGAAGTCAGGAAGACTTGTTAACATCTGGGCACAGATACTTATTAGTTATGTGACTAGGCAAGTCAGTTGACATCTGTTTGCCTCAGTTTCCATTTCTGTAAAGTGGGGATAACAAAAACACTTATCTCACATGGTTGTTGTGAGAATCAGTTGAGACAGTAAAGCATGCTGCAAGCCTTGAAAGTACCTATATAAATGCTAGCTATTGTTACTGTTTTAATCTTTGTATCTTCAACATCCAGCTGAGTGCCTTGCACATACATTGTAAGGTACTTTGTTTGTTGAATTGAATTAGATGCTGAACCTATTGTGTTCTCCCTTAGCTTCCAATAAATCAGATTGTAGATTAGATTAGATTTTCCATCATTTTGTCCCTAGCATCTAGCACAATGCATTTATACAGAGTAGCCATTTAAAAAAATGTTGTTGACTTATAATTGGGTCTGTACCTTATTCATTTTTGCATTTCCTTCAGCCTAATATATTTGACACCTAAGTATCTGTTGAACTGTACCCAGTAGAATAGTATGGAATTATAGAGGCTCAGAGGACATCTATTCCAACCCATAGCTGAATAAGTATCTATCTAAAATTTACTTGAAAGGTGGTCAGTGTTGCCAAGAGCTCTGTATTTGGAGCGAAAGATATATGTTCAAATTCTGGTCTTTCTCATTATTTGTGACCTTGGGCAAGTCACTTAACTTCTAGAGGCACCTACTGGATAGCTCCCTGGGCCCAGCATCAGGAAGACCTGAGATAAAATCTGATCTCAAACACTTACTGGCTGTGTGACCCTGGGCGAGTCATTTAACTTCTGCCTGCCTCAGTTTCCTCAACTATAAACTGGGGGTAATATCACAAGGTTGTTGTGAGGATCAGATTCTAATATTTGTGATTAGCTCAGAGCCTGGTATATGGTAGACACTTAAAAAAAAGTGCTTCCTTCCTTCCTTCCTTCCTTCCTTCCTTCCATTCCTTCCTTCCTTTCCTTCCTTCCTTCCTGCCTTCCTTCCTTCCTGCCTTCCTGCCTTCCTGCCTTCCTGCCTTCCTGCCTTCCTGCCTTCCTGCCTTCCTGCCTTCCTGCCTTCCTGCCTTCCTGCCTTCCTGCCTTCCTGCCTTCCTGCCTGCCTGCCTGCCTTCCTGCCTGCCTTCCTGCCTGCCTTCCTGCCTGCCTTCCTGCATGCCTTCCTGCCTGCCTGCCTTCCTGCCTGCCTGCCTGCCTGCCTTCCTGCCTGCCTGCCTTCCTGCCTTCCTGCCTCCCTCCCTGCCTCCCTGCCTCCCTGCCTCCCTGCCTCCCTGCCTCCCTGCCTCCCTGCCTCCCTCCCTCCCTGCCTCCCTGCTTCCCTCCCTCCCTGTCTCCCTGCCTCCCTGCTTCCCTCCCTCCCTGTCTCCCTGCCTCCCTGCTTCCCTCCCTCCCTGTCTCCTTGCCTCCCTGCTTCCCTCCTCATCCCTCCCCATCCCTCCCTCTGCTTCAGTTTCATCTGTTTGGATTACATAGCTTCTAAGGTTCTATCCAGTTCCAATAAGAACAAGAATTCATTATCTCCACAGGCAGCCTCTTTTTCCTTTGGTAGGAAGTTTTTCTTTGAATTTAACTTAAACCTTTCTGTCTGTACTGTCCACCATACTTTCTTAGTTCTGTGCTCTTAAGCTAAGTGGAAGAGATCTAATCCTTCTTCCACACAATGGCGCATCAACTTCTTGAAAGCTCTTATTCTTCTCTACTGACCCTCTTTCTACTAGTAATCATCCCTACTCCCTTCAATTGACCTCTGATGTGATCTCAAGACCGTTCACGCCTTCTGGATCCCATCCTTTGGATATTCTCCAGCTTGAACAGTGCCCTTCTATGATGTGGTGTCCACAATGAAGATAATATGTCATTTATGATTCCAGTTAGGGCAGATGTACTTCTGTGTTTGATGTTTTTGAAAAATATACAAATGACAAGTAAGGAAACTAAATGGATTAAAAACAATACCAGATAACTCTGAAGATCACGAATTTGGATAGCTTCAATCCTTTCTCCCAAATGTAACTTCCTATTGAAGAAGATGAATACTTACAACTACATTTATATCATGTTTATATTTATGAGATGTTTTATTTATATTCTAAGCTCTTTGATGGCAGCAACTGTGGCACATTTAAATTTTCTATCCTTAGATCCTAGTCTGGTGTTTTTTACCTAGCAGGTACTTAAAAAAAGCTTCTAGAATTGAATTTTATATATATATATATATATACATGTAATATGAGATATTGATTGGATTTTTAAATATACTTACAGGTACATTTAATGTACAACTTTTATATTTTATAACTCTTTTCATATGTTGATAAAAACAACTTAAAAAATTTTATTTTATGGGTTATATTTTGAGATGCAAAGCATCTCATCTGATTTTCACACTAGTCCTGTGTGGTAGGCATATAGTTATTAGTCTCATTTGTCAGGTGAGGAAATTGAGGTTTAAAGGAGGGTAAATACATAAAATACCCACTTTTGAGTTGCAGAAAGATGGTTGAGTGAGTGGCTGCTTTTATACTCAGCTCTTATTCATTATTTCAAAAACATTCTGTGTTAAAAACAAAAACTTTCCATGTGCCTTTCCCTCAATAATGATTATGATTATGATTATGATTATTGTAATTTATATGGTACCAGAAGCTATTCCCAATAGGTAAATGGTTAGAGGATATGAACAAACAGTTTTCAAAAGAATTGTCTGGAATAAGAAAGAATGCTTCAAATCACAAGAGGCAGCTGGGTGGTGCAATGGATTAAGGGCTGGGCCTGGCTTCAGGAAGATCTAAGTTCAAATCCTGCTTCAAATACTTACCAGCTATATGACCCTGGGCAAGTTAGCCTCTGTGTGCCTCAGTTTCCTTATCTGTAAAATAATATTAGCACTTAGCTCCTAGGGTTGTTGTGAAGTTAAAAATTAGATAACATTTGTAAAGTGCTCTACAAACCTTAAAAGTACTATTTAAATGCTAGCTATATAATCAAAAGAACTCTGAGGTTTTATTTCCCCTTTTAAAAAAGTTAATAGAATTTTATTTTTTTCCAATTAATGTAAAGATAGTTTTCAACATTCATTTTTGTAAGATTTCTGAGTTCCAAATTTTTCTCCCTCCTTCCCCTTCTTTCCCCCTCCCCAAAACAGCAAGCAAATCTGATTGTACAATCATGTTAAAATATTTCCACATTAGTCATGTTGTGAAAGAATCTAGAACAAAAGGGAAAAATCATGAGAAATTAAAAAAAAGTTAAAATGAGTATGCTTCAATCTGCATTCAGACTCCATAGTTCTTTCTCTGGATGTGGATAGCATTTTCCAACATGAGTCTTTTGGAATTATCTTGGATCATGGTGTTGCTGAGACGTGATCTTTGCACAACGTTTCTGTTACTGTGTATATTGTTCTCCTGGTCTCTGCTCACTTTACATAGCATCAGTTCACCTGAGTTTAAGGTTTTGCTGAAATCTGCCTGCTCATATTTTTTTTTTCTTTTAAAATAATAAACATTTTTATTTATAATTTTGCGTTCCATTTTTATCCATATCACTCCCTCCCCTCCCCCTCCCCTTCCTGAGGAGGTAAGCAATCAGAAATGGCTTATACATGTGCGATTATGTAAAACATTATTGATATTAGTCATTTTGTATAAAAAAGCTTGAAATAAAAGAAAAAAATGAAAGCAAGTGAAAATAGGATGCTTCAGTGTGTGTTCCAATCAGTATCAGTTCTTTCTTTGGAGGTGGACAGAATGTTTCATTCATTTGTCCTTTGGGATTGTCTTAGATCATTGTATTGCTGAGAATAGTTAAATTATTCCCAGTTCTTCATTAAACAATATTGCTGTCTCTGTGCCTCAATGTTCTCTTGGTTCTGTTCACTTCCCATTCATCAGTTCATACAAGTTTTTCCAGGCCTTGCTGAAATATCCTGCTTCGTCATTCTTTATTGTACAATAATATTCCATCACCGTCATACCACAGCTTGTTTAGCATTCTTCAGATGATGGGCATCTCATAATTTCCAATTCCTAGCCACCACAAAAAGAGCAGCTGTGGGGCAGCTAGATGGCGCAGTGGTTCAAGTACCAGCCCTGGATTCAGGCGTACCTGAGTTCAAATCGGCCTCAGAACTTGACACTTACTAGCTGTGTGGACCATGGGCAAGTCACTTAACCCAATTGCCTCACTTAAAAAAAAAAAAAAAGAGCAGCTGTAAATATTTTTGTGCTGCTGGGGTCTTTTCCCTTTTTTTATGATCTCTTGGGCTAAGATCTAGTAGTGGTATTATATAGCTGGATTTAAAAGATATTTACAGTTTGATTGCCTTTTGGGCATAGTTCCAAATGGTCTTCCAGAATGTTTGGATCAGTTCACAACTCCACCAACAATGCATTAGTATTCCAATTTTCCCACATCTTCTCCAACATTTATCATTTTCTTTTTCTGTCATATTAGCCAATATGATAGGTATGAGGTGGTACCTCAAAGTTGTTTTAATTTGCATTTCTCTAATAATGATTTAGAACATTTTTTTCATATGGAAATAGATAACTTTAATTTCTTCATCTGAAAACTGCCTGTTCATGTCCTTTGACCATTTATCAATCAGGGAATGACTTGTATTCCTATAAATTTGACTCAATTATATATTTGAGAAATGAGGCCTTTATTTGTTTGTTTGTTTTTTTGGGGGGTGAGGCAGTTGGGGTTAAGTGACTTGCCCAGGGTCACACAGTTAGTAAGTGTCAAGTGTCTGAGACTGGATTTGAACTCAGTTCCTCCTGAATCCAGGGCTGGTGCTGTATCCACTACGCCACTTAGCCACCCCAGAAATGAGGCCTTTATTAGAAGGTTTTATTTCTTATCTGCAAATTGGCAAAGATGACAAAATAGGGAATAATCACTGTCAGAGGGTTCATGGGAAGATAGGTACACCCTAGTGCTTGGTGGTGGAGTTCTGAATCAGTATGGCCATTTTGGAGAGTAATATGGAATTATGGAAATAATAAGATTAAATTGTCCCTACCCTTTGGCCCAGAGAGTCTTCTACTAGACTTATACAACCAAGAAAATCATTACAAGAGAAAAGTTCCTGTATACATTACTGTATATACTAATATATTTATAGCAACAGTTTTTGTGATAGAGAATTGGAAATGAAGTAGTTAGTTGGTCAGATCTTTGCCTTAGAAAAATCATTTTGATAACTCGATGGTGGGTAAATTGGAGTGAGGAGAGAGATTAGTGGTAGAGAGATCAACTTGTAGGCTATTGTAGTGGTCCAAGTGTGAAGATATGAAGGCCTGCACCAGAGTATTGAAAGTGTCAGAGGAGAAAAGCAAGTATATGCAAAAGATGTTAAAAAGGTAAAAAACTGACAGACTTAATAACTGATTGCATATGGAAATGAGAGAGTGAGGAGTTTAGAGTGACACTTAGATCATAGGCCTGAGTGACAAGGAGGAGGGTGGTAACCTCAACCATAATAAGGAAGTTAGGAAGAGGGAAGGGTTTGGGGAGGAAAATACATTACTTGAGTTTTGGACATGTTGAATTTAAGATGTATACAGGATATCTACTTCAAGATGTCCCATGCAGTTGGAGATGAGAGAATTAGGGCATGACGAGATTTGGGAACCATTAGCATAAAGATGATAATTGAGTGTATGGAATTAATGAGATTATCAAGTGAAATAGTATAAAGGGAGAAGAGAATAAGGCCAGGGATAGATCCCTCTGTGACATGTACAATTAGGTAGCACTTGGATAAGGATCCACGAAACAGACTGACAAGGAGTGGTCTGATAGGAGGAGAGCCAGGTGAAAGTGGTATCTTGAAAACCTAGAGAGATGAGATTATCAAGAAGAGAGTGATTGACATTGCCAAAGCCTGCATAGAGGTCAAGGAGAATGAAGATTGAGAACAAGTTATTAAATATGGCAAATAAGATATCTTTAGTAATTTTGGAGAGAGCAGTTTTAGCTGAATGACGAAGTAAGAAGCTACTATAGAAAGTAACAAGAGAGTGAGAGAAAAAGAGGAGGCATCTATTGTAGATGGCATTCTCAAAGAATTTCACCACAAAATGGAGGAAAGATGGAGCTACCAAGAATGGATGTATCAAATGAAGGTTTTTGAAGGAAGCAGGAGACATGAACATGTTTGTAGGCAGTAGGAAATGATCCAGTAAACATGAAATGGAATTTTGTAAGCAGAGGGGTTTGCCTTGGGAAGAACAGTCACTTTGCTATCTGAGACAGAAGTGAAAGAGGGGAGATAGTGTGCCAGAAGTCACCAGGGTAATGTGAAATGAGAAGGGGAAAAGGGGGAGTTCTTGGCAAGTGACCTCAATTTTTTTTCAGTAAAATATGAGGCAAGGTTCTCAGCTGAGATGGGGGAGAGGGAGCCATGAGAAATTTAAAGCAGTATGAAAAGGGTTGGAAGAGCCACTGTTGTGAGTAACTTAACTAAAGAGGTGTAAAAAACAACAACTGGGTAGCTAGGTGGTACAATGGACAGCATACCTGGCCTAGAGTCAGAAAGACCTGAATTTAAATCTGGTCTCAGATTCTTAATAGTTGCATGACCTTTGGCCAAGTCACTTAACCCTGTTTGCCTCAGTTTCCTCTTCTATAAAATGAGCTGGACAAGGAAATGGTAAACCACGCCAACATCTTTGCTAAGAAAACTCCAAATGGGGTCACAAAGAGTTGGACATGATTCAACAACAACAACAATAACAACTGGCTTGCATCAGTGAGGGTCCAGTTGAGGTTATGTGACAAAAATTTGTAGTGGCCCCATTCTGTATGGTTTCATGATTTTCTCCACTTTTGTTCAGCAGCATTTGTGTGTGATCAAGGGCACAGGATGTTGGGGATGATGCAAGACTGAGGCTTGGCAAGGCACAATCAGCAATACAATAAGGGGCAAAGGACTCAAAAGAAGACATTGTAGAGTTACATGGGATCACCAAGAGGTCAAGATGGAGAAGAAAGGAGAATATAACTAGTGCAGAGGTGATGGACTGGGAAAGAACTATGGGGTCAAGGGATTGGAGGTCACAGTGTGGATGAACAGAGTTTGGTATCAGGAAGCAGAGTGAGAAGCTGAAAGCCAGTGTGTTATGAGACAGGGCGATTATATATAACTTGATAAAAGCAGGAGAGAAAAAGGAACTAGTAAGCTAAACCCCAAAGGGAAAGAGGTAACAAAAGAGGAGTGGCTGAGGGGTGAGGGGGAAGAGAGAACCAGTGGGAACTGGGCCACCTTTAAAAAAAGATTAATCGTAGGAACATACTGTGTTTACAACAGAAGAGAGGAAAAAAAAGTGATGTGAACACCCCCAAACCCCTGAAGTAGAGCAGATGGAGAAAAAACAAACCCAACTCTTAAAACTTTTAAATATGAATGGATTAAACAATCCAATAAAACAAAAAAGAGTGACAGATTGGATTAGAAAACAAAACCCTACAGTCTATTGCTTACAAAAAATAGCTTTAGAAAACAAAGACATACACAAAATAAAACTGAGAGGGTGGAAAAAAAAATTTACTATGCATTAAGTGAATCTAAAAAAGGAGGAACTGCAGTCATGCTATCTGACAAAGGCAAAGTAAACATTCAAAAAATTAAAAGGGATAAACAATGAAACCATATTATGCTGAAAGGAACCATAGACAACAAGCCAATATCTGTAATAAACGTGTTACAAATGTCTTAGCATCCAAATTCGTCAAGGAAACTATCTTAGCTACTAGAAGACAAATATAATAAGTACCACAACAGTGAAAGGAGACTTCACTACTCCTCTCAGTTTTGTATGTCTAACAGAAAAATATAAACAAAAGGGAAAATATCAAACTGTACAAATTACTAGAAGAACTAGAGTTAAAAGAGCTATGGTAGCTACTAAATGGTCTAGTGAAAAGAATATACATGTTTGACAGCATCAGATGTCACTTTTTTTTTTTTGGTGGGGCAATGAGGGTTAAGTGACTTGTCCAGGGTCACATAGCTAGTAAGTGTCAAGTGTCTGAGGCCATATTTGAACTCAGGTACTCCTGAATCCAGGGCCAGTGCTTTATCCGTTGCGCCACCTAGCTGCCGCCCCACATGTCAGTCTTAAAAAAAATTGGCCATGTACTAGGGCACAAAGATATTGCCAAAAAATGTCAAAAGGCAGAAATAGTTAATGCATACTTAATAGAACACAATAAAATAAAAAATAATAATTGTTTCAGGGACTACACCTGAAAGATATAGACTCAAATGAAGGCTTAATAATCAAATTCTAAATGAGTGGATCAAAGAACAAACCATTGAAATAATTTATCTATGTAAAAGAAAATGATAATGATGAATCTACATATCAAAATTAATGGGATGCATCTAAAGTATTCCTGGGGTAGGTGGAAAATCATATCTTTATAAACATACATTAACAAAATAGAAAAAGTGAGGATTAATTAACTGAATGTGTTTGTTTTTGTTTTTTTTTTTTTTGGTGAGGCAATTGGGGTTGTGACTTGCCCAGGGTCACACAGCTAGTAAGTGTCAAGTGTCTGAGGCCAGATTTGAAATCAGGTTCTCCTGAATCCAGGGCCGGTACTCTATCCATTGCTCCACCTAGCTGCCCTTGAATGTGTATTTTAAACGTTTAGAAACCATCTGCTTCCCTCTCAAAAACCTCCCTAAAATAAATACAAAAGAGGAGATATTAAAAATTAGAGGGGAAATGGTTAAGTTAGGAATAAAAAAATCTATAGAAATGATAAAACTAAAAGCTGGTCTTTGAAAATACTAGTAAAATTGATAAACCTTTAGCTAATTTGATTAAAGAGAGCAGAAAATCAAATCAGTAAAACAGCAAATGAGCAAGGTAAAATCACAGAAAAACCTGATGAAATAAAAAGAATAATCAGCATATACTATGCACAGTTTGCCAACAAAACTGAGTGCACAAAAGAAACAGGAATAACTTAAAAATATAAGATACTCAAACTATCAGAAAAGTTAATAGATTTAAACTGTTAAGGAACTTAAAAAAAACAACAACGCATACTTACCTCCTGGTCCAGATGGATTCACAGGAGGATCCTATCAAATTTTTAAAGAGCAGGTAGTACTCATACTTCACAAATTACTCTCAAAAATTGAAAGAGAAATCACTCTACCAGAATCCTTTTATGACACATATATTCCTAATTCTGTAACTAGGGAGTTGAAACACAAAAAGAAAACTGATGTCCAATATGTATAAAGATTTGATATGAGTGTATAAGAGCAAGTGTTATTCCCCAGTAGATGAATAAATTGTCAGAGGATGTGAACAGCTAGTTTTTAGTGGAAGAAATCCAAGCTATCAGTAGTCAATTGGGGGGAAAAATGATCCAAATCACTAATAAGAGGAATGGAGATTAACAACTCTGAAGTTTCATCTCACACCATCAGATTGGCCAATATGAAGAAATGGAGAATGACAGTTATTGGAGGGGGCATAGGAGGACAGAAACACTAATTCAGTATTGGGCATTGTATTTTTCAAAAATATATTGCTATAATTGTGTAATTTTTAGTCATCTTAATATGTTTAATATTTTGTTTATAGTTTTCTTTAACTAAAAACCAACCTTACATTCCTGGTATGAATTCTTCTTCCTTGTAATATTGTATAATCTCTTGGGGGAAGATTAAAAACTTTGAACTTGAAATTTACCAGTGAATGTGAATAGTTCCATCTATAAAGAATTCCAGAAGAATGAGGATTGTATATGAAACCATATCACATGTAGCTTATTATATATACACTATACACAGAGTTCTCTTTTAAACATTTTTCTACTCTCTTTGTATTTTTTCATATTTCTTTTTTTAAAAACACATTGTTGTTTCTCCCCTCCCACTACCAATCTCCCAACTCCCCTCTCTCCAACAAATAAAAATGTTACTTTGTAACAAAAGTATGGTCAAATAAAACAAATTTATATTAACTGTCATATCTAAAAATGTCTCTCTCATTCTGTATCTACACAGTCTACATCACTCTTCCACTAAGATGTTGTAAGATATTGACTTGATCATCAATCTTCTGGAATTGTGAATGATCACTGCGTTGATGACAATTCTCAAATCTTTTACAGTTGTTTATTTTATGATGTTTTGGACTTTGCTGTCTTCCTTACAAATCAGTTCATTTAATCTTTCCAGGCTTCTCTGATTGCATCTCTTTTGCCATTCCATATTGCATAAATAACATTCTATTCTTTTCATAGATCCCCTTGCTTTTTACCCCTTATGGGGAAAAAGGAGAAGGCCTCTTTGTTTTCTCTATTACAGATAATGCTAGCTCTTGATTTTAGGTAAAATACTATATAGCTTATTTTAACTATATCATTTTCCTTTTAAAAATATTATTAGTATTAAATAAAAAACTATTAGTATTAGATAAAATATCATTTAGTATATTTTAACCATATCTTCCTCCTTTAAAAATTTTTTCCTAAATCATGGTAAATTCTCCCCCAGCAGCTCATTTTAACTGTGAATTTTTTTGTTTTAAATGTGTTTATGATATATTTGTGGGTTAGCACAATTTTTAAGAGGGGCAATCAAGGTCAAGTGACTTGCCCAGGGTCACACAGCTTGTAAGTGTCTGAGGCTGGACTTGAACTCAGGTCCTCCTGACTCTAGGGCTGATACTCTATCCACTATGCCACCTAGCTGACCCAAATTATTACCATTTTTTTGTTTCCTTTATGTTACCATAAGTTTATTACTACGACCATAAAGAATCCTTTAAAATATTTTTTAACATAAAAGAGTATTGTATTTTATCAAAAGCCTTTTTTGCACTTATTAATATAATCATATAATTTTTATTTTTTGTTATTAATATAGTTGACATAATGAATGTATCATTTTCATAATATTGAGCCAACTCTATTCCTTGGTATATATTCAATCTGGACATAATGTATAATGTTATTAACATGTATATATATCCTCTTTGCTAATACTTTCCTTCTTTTTTCCCATCTCCACCCTCAAATTTCAGGAAAGAAAAATAAAACTTTTTATCATATTTGTATACTCCAGGAAAACAAATCTCCCCCATTGGCCATGTCTGAAATTGCATGTTTCATTCTGGATCTGAATAACAAGTTGCAAAGGAATGGAAATGAGGAATATGTTATAGGAACATCAAGTAAGCTAGGGTTGCTAGAGCAGTTGGAAGACAGTAAAATGTAGTAAGAGTATAAATGTAGGAAGGAGCCAGGTTGAGAAGATCTTTAAATGCCAGACAGGTTCAGTCCTGCAGATAATAGGGAACTGCTGGAGCTTATTGACAGGGATGAAATGGGTGAGACCTACACTTTAGACAAAAATACCTTGGCAGCTGAGTCTAGGATGGATTGAAGAACTGAGGCATGGTGACAAGTTAAAATGTTATTGCTTTAGCTAAGAGGAGGTGATGAGGGGCTGAACTAGGGTGTGGGTTGTGAGTGGAAGGGAATAGATGTATGTAAAAGATAGGAAGGTAGAAATGAAAAGATGTGAGGATGGATTGTATAATGTATGGTTTTATTTTATATCCAGCTGTTGCTCAAGTGATTAGGCTGTTAAATGGCTCAGGGTATACTAGCCCTGGAGTCAGAAAGACAGATCCAGCCTTAGACACTTACTGTCTTGGCAAGTCACTTAATTTCTGCCTGCCTCACCTAATTTCCTGACCTGTAACACAATGATAATAATAGTAACTACCTTGTAGGGTTGTTGAGAGAATAAAATATAATATTTGTAAAGTGACTTGTAAACCTGAAAAGGTGCTACTGATGATGATGGTTTTCTTTTAATTAAAATTTTTTTTTTTAGTGAGGCAATTGGGGTTAAGTGACTTGCCCAGGGTCACATAGCTAGTAAGTGTTAAGTGTCTGAGGTCGGATTTGAACTCAGGTCTTCCTGACTCCAGGGCCGGTGCTCTATCCACTGCGCCACCTAGCTGCCCCAATGATGATGTTTTAATTGACTCTCTAGAGTTCTCTACGTAGACTGTAACATTTTCAGAAAATGCTAGTTTTGCTTGCTCTTTTCTTATACTTATTTCCTCTAATTCTTTTTCATGTCTTATTGTTGCCATAGCAAGCATTTTTAGTACTATATCAATATTAGTGATGATAATAAATATTCTTATTTTACCACAATCTTTTTGGAAAGTCCTCTAGTTTATCCTTATTACATGTAGTCGACTTTTTTTTTTTGTATATAGCATACCATTTATCATGTTACTATATTCCTATAGTGTATTTAATATAAAAGCGCTGTATTTTGTCAAGATTTTTTTTCTGCACTTAATAATATAATCTTGTGATTTTAATGATTTCATCCTTGAATCCCTGATGTAAATTTTAGCTGTTCATACTTTAGAATCTTTTTGACCTGTTGTTGTAAACTCTTTCCTAACAGTATTTAAAATTCATGACAGATATTGGTCTATTGTTTTCTTTCTGTTTTATTTCTCCTTGGTTTAATTATCAAGACATTATTTGTACTGCAGAAGGAATTTGGTGAGATCCCTTATTTTGAAATAGTTCATGTTCTGAAGGAACTAGGTGACACAGTTAGATAGAGCTCTGGGCCTGGAGTTAAAATTTGGCTTCAGACCAGTTCTGTGACCCTGGATAGGTCACAACCTCTATTAGCCTCAGTTTTCCAACTGTAAAATGGAGACAGTAATAGCATCTACCTCATAGAAGTATTCTAAAGATCAAATAAGATTAGCATAGTGCCTAGCGTAGTATGTTGCTGTTTAGTCATTCATGTGTCTCCAACTCTTCATGACCCCATGGACCATAGAGTGCTAGGCCCTTCTATTCTCCACTATCTTTTGAAGTCTTTCCAAGTTTATGTTATGCACTGCTGTAAATGCTTCCTTCATTGCTCCTTCCCCATTGTTTGTCTTCTTGAAAGTTTGATAGAATTCACTTTTTAATCCATCTTGTCCTGGGGGTGGAGGGTATATAGTGTGAAGTTCATTTATGACTCATGCAATTTATTTTATTGACATAAAAGTTTTTGAAAATTCTTACTTGTTCTGATTATCTAGGTGTTTTTATTTTTGTAAACATTAACCAATTTGTTTATATTGTCAGTTTTATTGGCCTATAGTTGGTCAAACTAGTTTCTAAGGGTTTCTTTTTTTCTCCATTTGATGTGAATTTTTTATGCTGGCAGTTTGTTTTTCGCTTTTCTAAAAATCATATTCTCTAAATGTTTTGTTCCCACTCTATCCCCATGTACTAGTTTTATTTACTATTTTGCTTTAAATTTTAGAACTTCTGTTTTGTTTTTTAATTGTTGCTGTTTGCAACCCCAAAGTTTTGATTTTGACATTTTATCATTTTCTTTGGTGGAATTATCTGTTGTTTCCATGATCTGTTTGTTGATCCACTGTCTTTGGAATATCTATCTTCTGTTTGTTTTCATCAGTTTTCAGAGAGGTATCATTTAATTTTTAAAAAATTGTTTTAAGGTCCATAACTTTTTTTTTTTTTTGCCAGATTTCCATAAATCTGGAAAGTGCATATTGAGATTCTTAATCATTATAGTTTTACAATATACTTTGATTAATTTTTCCTTTTTATTATTTAATCATCATGCCATTTGTTTCTTTTCTTTCTTTCTTTCTTTCTTTTTTTTTTTTTTGGTGGGGCAGTTGGGGTTAAGCGACTTGCCCAGGGTCATACAGCTAGTAAGTGTCAAGTGTCTGAGGCTGAATTTGAACTCAGGTCCTCCTGAATCTAGGGCCAGTGTTTTATCCACTGCGCCACCTAGCTGCCCCCCATCATGACATTTGGTACAGATTTGAACTCAGGTCTTCCTGAATTCAGGGCCGGTGCTCTATCCACTGCGCCACCTAGCTGCTCCAGGACATATCTTTTTTTACTATATCTTCCTCGTTAAAAATTTTTCCTGAGTCATAATAAATTCTTCTCCAGCTTCTCATTTTAACTGCACATTTTAAAAAATATGTTTTTTTATGACATACCTTTTGGATTATTACCGTCCTGCTCCCTTTTTTGTAGGTTAGATCATTCCATTTTTTATAATTATGATTATTCTGTATGTATTTCCTTATGAGTCTTATATTTTCTCTATCTCTTCTTCATGTCCTTTCTCACTTTCTAAAGGAGATGAAGAAAGATGGAATCTGAGTAGCACTTGTAATTTCTAATTGACCGATCTTTGATCGTTAAACTTTCTCTCAAATTTCCCCTTTATAACCTGTTAGTCCTCTGAAGTTGATGTTTATTTCACTTTATTCACTTCCAATTTTGCCACATCTCCTTTCTCTTTCTCTGTCCTTATTTCTTTGTTCAGTTTAATATATTTATAAATCCAACTGTGTTTTCAGGTCTCCTTTATCCAGTTCAGATGTAACTTCCTCCCCTTTCTTCCTCACCCCTTCCCTGAAATATATTCCTTTTCTTTTCCTCTTTTTTAAACCAACAAAACTGAATAAAACCACCCCCAGCCCCTTTGTTTATATGTTGCTTGAATTCTGTCACCCTTGATGACAGTTATGAATGGATGCTTGCCTATTTTGCTCCTATTACAATATGAGCCCATCACCATCATTTAGCCTTTTCTGATTGCTCATATCTATTTACCTTTCTAGATTTCTCTTGATTCCTGTAATTCCATTTTTGCCAAGGTCTGGGTCCTTAATTAGGTTTTCTTGAAAGTTCTTCAATTCTATTAGAGCTCTAAATCTAAAGAGATCCCTCTTTCCCAGACACCCCAACCCCCACCCAAAAGGATAATATTTAATCTTGGAGGGTAATTTATTCATGGTTATGAGCCCATTTTGCCTTTTGTAATATTGTTTCCCAAGATTTTATTTCTTTTAAGTAGTTGTAGTGTAGTCTTTTAATGATCCTGACTGTCATTACTTGGTACTTGAGCTTTTTTTTTCCTGGACTCTTGGACACTTTTTTCTTTGACCTGGGAGCTCTGAATTTTACATAGATTTTTGTTTTCAGTTTTGGTTTTCTTTAAGGAGGTTATTGGTGGGTTCTTTCTGTTTTTTTTACTTTGCTTTGTGATGGTAGATTTGGACAGATTTATAATTTCTTAAAGTATGCTATTCAATTTTTTTGGTCATTATATTTAGAAGGAATCTGATGATTTAAAAAATTATCTCTTGGATTTGCTTTCCAGGGCAGTTGGTTTTGATAGTAGATATTTTATTATGTTTTAGATATTTAGATATTATATTTAGCTATTTCATTTATTTGTTACATATTTTATTATATATTATTTAGATATTCTATTTTGATAATAGATAATTTTATTCTTTGTTTTCACTCTTTTGATTTAGTTCTAATTTTCCTTATAGAGTCTTTGAGTTTTGATTGCTTCATTTTGTTTTTAAGGATACATGGTACTTGTAAATCTAATTATTTGGGTAAGAATTTCTACCTTTTGCTCTTAACAATTTATTCTCCTTTTTTATCCTTTAAAGCTCTTATTTCCATTGTAATTTCATTTTTTATCCCTTGCATGATTTCTTCTGGCCATTTTGGTAGTCCTTGTAGCTAAGCCATTTTAATTCCTCTTTTGCTCTACTAATATCTGTTGTGAATATAATATCTTTATTTGGCTTTGCTTCTTGATCTTGTTTTTTGCTTTTTGTTTTTTCTGTTTACTGAAAGTTTTCCTTGTATAGGACATTCCTTCTCACTCAGTGAGTTTCTGTTTTGGTTTAGGATGGTTATCTTGTCACAACCCCTTTTCCAGTTATTGCTGGCATGTAACTTCATTTTTCGTAGTTCTAAGATGAAGGTGCTCTTTTTTTGCATGTGTGAGACAGTTTTCTTCATTGTTATTTTTCCTGGAGTCCTTTTCATATCTTTGTTAGGGTCTGTGTAGGAGTGCTGGCTTCTTCCATATATACCTTCTTGTCTACTGAATTGCAAGTGTAGGATGAATCTTTTTATTAGGTCCTTGGGGGTGTGTTTTGTGGAAAAGGTTAAAGGGATGTTGGTAGTCATTCTTCAGCGATAGATGTAGGCAGAGCAGGTAGTATGCATGTGGCATGCATATACATGTTCTCTGCCCCCAATACTTACATGCACATACGCGTGCATGGTTGCAATTTTTGATGCTTTTTAAATGAAAATTTTAAATTATAATATTAAGTGATGTTTAAATTTATTTTCTTTATGAACTTGACAAACATCAGCAAACACCAGCATTTAAATTTATAAAGAACAGAGGACATATATCTAACTGGTGTAGATTAAATTTGACACTGTAGTAACAAAATTGCCATACTGGTTTGTCTGCTATTGAAATTTGCTTTGTTCTCTCCTATATATTTTTAAATGTTTCATTGACACATTCTTATTTTTTTCCTCTTTTCTTGCATATCACTACTCACTTGTTCTTCTTCCTCTCCCTCTACCCCATAGAAGCCCTTCCTTGTAACAGTTAAGTATCATCAAGTAAAACTTAGCAATTCGTTGGCTATGTCTGAAAATATGTTGTTCTGTGCCTTTAGTCCATTACCTCTGCCAGTAGGTAGGAGAGATATTTCATTAGTCTTATGAAGTCTTGATTGATTGGTCATTGCAGTGATCAGAGTTCGGAAGTCTTTAAAAATTCTTTCTCTTTCTATTATATTCCTTGCATAAATTTTTTCTCTTAGTTTTGCTAACTTTATGTTAACTGTTTTCTACTATTTTTCATGTTCAGTTATAACTTCGATCCCTCATTCCTTGTCTTTTTTAAGTTCCTTCCATTTCTTTCCTTCCTTGTTCCTCATCTAATTCCTGTAGCAATGAATAACATTTGTTCCTGGGGATTCACGGTTAACTACCTTTGGAATTTGCTGTAGAAAACAGACATTTTTCAGTAATGCTTTCAAATTACCATACTTTAATCAATAGAAATTACAAAGATGGAAAGCTTGTATGAATCTATTGCTGTGGTTCAAAGAGAATTTCTAAATTATGAATGCTTTTAAGAAAAAAGGGGGGAAAATCTTCTAAAGAGAATTATTACCTTTTCTATATTTTTTCCACAACATCATGAGAAAAATTTTGTATTAGAAGGTTGTATGTCTCTCTGGTTAGATTCTCTTTACAAGGTTAACTTACTATTAGAGATTTCCTTCCTGTCAAAAAGATTAACGTGAATTAGGCCTTTGTTCTAGAATGAATGATACCTATTTGATAAAGTATTAGCTTTTCTTTCACTGAGTACTAGTTGACTAACAACACATTAAGAATAATTAAATTTAAATTTAGTTAGTACCTGGACTATGCCCTTGGACCAAACTGGGTAGATATAAAGACTCCAATTTCCTAGAATTAAGCCTGTTTAAGAAGCTTTATAGCCCTCCAAGGAATTGTATATCTCAAAGTACCATATAGAACCAGACATGTTAGTGGCCAGAGACTGCAGTGGAGTTCCTTTTCCAAGCTGGGAGCTGAAGGAACACAAGACACTAACAGTGGTATAATAGCAGAAGGATAATGGAGAAAGAATTTTTGTTGCATGCCCAATTCATTGACCTGCTCTTTCTCTATTTTATTGACACAAGAATTTAGAGATATAAAATTTCCCCTAAGTACTGCTTTGGCTGCATCTTATAAATTTTGGTATGCTGTCTCATTGTTGTCATTCATCTGAGGAAATTTTGGACTAGGCATCCTGGATAGTGGCAGGTTCTTGAGCCAAGATCTTCCTTTCCTTGTCCCAATTTGCACATATTCCCATCACAAGTTTATATTCTTTCTTTCTTTCTTCTTAAATCCCCCTTCATGATCCACTCTCAGAAGCTTGACTTTGTTTCATTTATTACTAACCCTTCCCCAGATCTGTGTGCCCTCTTATTAACTAATCTCTACTTTCCTAATTTCCATTCTGGGTTGGGGTTTTTTTTTTTTTTTTTGCCTATTCAGTTGATTGATTGATTGATTGATTTTGTGTGTGTGTGTGTGTGTGTGTGTGTGTGTGTGTGTGTGAGACTAACCTCCTTTGACTAGTTCAGATGGAAGTGAGGTTCAAGTGATTCTTGACCCCGTACTCCATCCTCTCTAGTCTTTTTCTGTGTTCATAGGTATGTGAGATATTAAACCCCATCTCTCATGTATTCCTTTTCACCTCCATTTTCTTCTCCTCATTAAAATATAACAAAACCACTTCCAGGCCCTTTGTCTTATTTAATCATTCTATTTCTGAGGGGATACTAGTTTAATCAGTCCTGCCAAGCCTTTCCTCTAGAGTTCTCATCTCATTTCAAATTCTTTCTTCTAAAGATCGGATTCTAGCTTTATTTATTTATTTATCTATTTATTCATACATTTATTTATTTATATTTTTATTATTTAAGGAAAATTATTGTTATACTCTTCATTTCTTCCCAAAACTTTAGTGACCCGAGGACTCATGACCATGTTGTGTTTTTTTGAGGTTTTGCTTCTTCTGGGTTTGCATCTTGGGCATACCTGAACCCCAAACAGTTCTTTATTGCGTGTCTTTTTTTGTTTACTCATTCTAAAAGTCTTTCTTCCTGAATTGAGACATTGTACTAGGGTCAGTCTGGGTACTCTGTGTGAGGAATACTGGGAGCTTATTTGGTCTTTTCTTTGGGGTTGTGAGTTCGGTGTTCTTTGGACATCTTGATGGCAACTCAGGCCAGGGACCTGTAAACTTTCAGCACACTATTAACAGTCAGATCCAGAGTAAAATCTATTAACTTTTAGGTTTAAACTTTGTAAGTGCTTCACTCTGATGTTAGGCAGATAGATGGCACTCATCTTTCTGAGTTCAAATATGACCTCAGATACTTACTAGCTGTGTGACCCTAGGTAAGTCACTTAACTCTGTTTGCTTCAGTTTTCTCAAAAATCTATAAAATGAGCTGGAGAAGGGAAAAAACCAAACCCAAATGGTGTCATGAAGAGTTGGACACAACTGAAAGACCTGAACATCAAATACCCTGATGTGGGTGTGTGTCTCTTCTGTAATGTTGACCTTCTTGGTTCAATCCCTTCCCCAGTGCTTCCCCAGCCCTCTGTTGGTCTCCCTGTGCTGGTAAACTTAACAGCCTTTTTTTTTTTCCTTCTTAAATTTTCTCATCATTCCTCCACTTGGCACTCTTCTTTGATCTTTGTTGGAATAGTTGTACGAGAGAGCTGGGCTTGTATTGCCTCCTCAAATATATTGCTACCTTTGCTGTTCTCTTTCTTTTGAAATTACTTTTGTTTTACTTTTGTACATGCTATATCCCCTCATAGAATATAAGCTTTTTCAGGACAGGAATGGTTTGGTGTTTTTTTCTTTTGTTTGTTTTGGTTTGGTCTTTGGTCTTTGGATATCTAGTGCCTTGCCCTTTAGACACTTAGAGATATCCATTTAATCCGGGACCTTTACAAATGTAGTCTTTACTATGTCTGTAGCTGAATTTGGAAAGGTTTATCACCATGAATTTGGCCACCAGGTGAAAAAAGTAAGGGAAGTTCATCACTGAAAAGTTGGCCAACCCAAAGTAATTCTTATAATCTCATGAAAAAAAGATCAACACATAAAATTGCCTGTTTTTCTTGTATTTAGTTTGCAAAACGTCAATTTATATACACCTTCTTGTCTCACATAAGTGAGATATGGTTTTAAAAGGAAAGTTTGTCTCATTTGCCTTAGTTGTTTCCAATTTTCCTTCCAGCTAGTCACTTTATTTTTTCTTGTTGAAATGAAAATATAACCGTGACTCAAAGAAACCAAATTCTTGAGTGTTTACATTACAAAAAAATGACTAGAATGTTTTCTAGCTGAAATTAAATTTAAACCAACACCCATATATGTGACATTCACCTTTGGATAAGCTCCAAGTAGATAATAAAACCTAGATACAAAAATTTATGTAATACAAAATTAGAGGAGAAGATAAGGGAGAGCCAGGAAGAGGGCACCATAGGCTAATAAGGAACAATTATAATTACATAAAGTTGAAAAGTTTCTGCACAAACTTTTGCAGTAAATTTCTCTTCTCTAGCTCAGATATCAAAATATATAGAAATTTAGAAAGTTGATATAGATTTAGAAAAACAAGACAATAATCCTGTGAAGTAGATGCTTTTAAGATCCTCATATTATAGGTGAGGAAAACTGAGGCCAACAAAGAGGTTAAGTGATTTGCCTAGGTTACAAAGTTAGGAAGTATCTGAGACCAGATTGGACTTCAGGTCTTTCTGACTCTAGACCCAGTGTTCTATCCACTTTGCCACTTAGTTACTTAAGTTTGCCAAGTAGGTGAAGATTTGCATTTGAACGAGAATTCCTGAATGGGAATCTAACAAACAGCCAAAAATCAAAGCCCTAGGACCTAAAAGGTTTTTTTAGGTAGAAATTTTAATTTTAATTAATTTTTTTTATTAAATAGTATTTTATTCTTTCTAATTACATGTAAAGATAGTATTCGACATTATTTTTTTTAATAAGACTATGAGGTTCAAAATCTCTCCCTTTGTTCCTTCTCTCCCCCCTCCCCAAGACAGCAAGCAATCTGATTTGGTTGTACATGTGTAATCATGGTAAACACATTTCCATATTAGTCATGTTGTGAAAGAAGAAACAGAAAAAAAGATGAAAAAAGTATCAGTCAAGTATCAGTCGATTTGCATTCAGACTCCTTAGTTCTTTCTCTTGATGTGGATAGCATTTTCCATCATGAGTCTTTGGGAATTGTCTTAGATTATTGTGTTGTTGAGAACAGCTTAAGTCTATCATGGTTGATAATCGTACAATGTTGTTACTGTGTACAATGTTCTCCTGGTTCTGATCACTTCACTCAGCATCAGTTCATGTAAGTCCAGGTTTTTTGGAAATCTGCCTGCTCATCATTTCTTGTAGTGCAATGGCATTCCATTCCATTCATATATAACACAACTTGTTCCCCAATTGATGGGCAGCTCCTCAAGTTCCATTTTTTTGCCACCACAGTAAGAGCTGCTAGAAATATTTTTGTATATGTAGGACCTGACGTTTTAAAAATGATTGTCCACCCCTAATGTAATTATACATCTATTTTTTTTTTCAGAATTTTGATCAATTCTTTCAGAGTTCATTAACTCCAATTGAGTCTTAAGCCAAAACAAAAATCGTTCCTGACTGCTATTTTGTTCTGTTGTCACCAGGTGGCATGCTCTTATTGAAAAAGTCAGAGTAAATATGGCTAATTTTCTTCTATCATGGGAAATCAGAAAGAAAACATTGAATCAAAATTAAGATAATTAAAGGAAATATCAATTCCATTTCTTGATCCTATCTGTTAATCATATTCTCTATTTTCAGGACTAAAATAATATTTCAAAGAAATTTGATTTATTGCCTGATTTCAATATTCTAACAATTTTAGCTCATTTTATAATAGTAAAATATTTCATTGCCCTACTTTGGTTATCATCTCTATGCTGATGATTAAGAAATATTCTTATCCATCCCTCTCTACTGACCTTACTCAATACTAGACATCTTGAACTGAATGACCAAAGCTAAACTTATTATCTTTCTTTCCAAATCCTCCCTCCTTCTCAGCTTTCCTTTTACTGTCAAGGGCATCATCATCATCCTCCCAATCACAAAGTATCTCAACCATGGTGTTATCCTTGATTCCTCATTTTCTCACCTTTAGATCCAATCTGTTGCCAAGTCCTTTAGATTTTACCTTCTTAACACCTCTCATAGATGCCCCCTTTCTTCAGATACTACCAGTACCTTAGTACATTCATACCTGGAATATTTGCAACAGCCTTCTGCTTGGTTTGTTTGCTACAGGTCTGTCCTCATTGCGGTTCATCCACCCAGCTGTCTAAATTACCTTTTTAAAGTACAAGTTTGAACATGTCACCTCCCTACTAAGTAAACACCAGTGGTTCTCTGTCACCTCAATGAGGGATCAAATGTAGAATCCTCTGTTTGGCTTTCAAAATTCTTTATAACCCACCTCCTACATCACATTTTCCAGTTTTCTTATATATGTTCCCAGTGCTCTCTCTTTCTACTATGTGTTCTCTGAACCAGTGACAATGTTCTCCTAGCTGTTGCTTGAATATTCTGCTCTCAATCTTCCAGCTCTGGGTATTTTCACTGACTAGGTCACATACTTTCTCCTGATAGAGATCAGGTTTCCCTGGCTTGCTTCAAGTCCCAGCTAAAATTCCACCTTTTCAGGAAGCCTTCCTTCTGTTGATAACTTGCTATTTATCCTGTTTATATGTTTTTTGTATAAATTGTGTGTTATTTGACCCATTCCATTGTCAGCTTCTAGAGGGCAAGAACTGTCAGTTACTTTTCTTTGTGTCCCCAGTGCTTAGCAGAGTGCCTGGCAGATTGCATAAGTCCTATAATAAATAATAATATATAACAATGATAATAATATAATAATAATCACAAATGTGATGGATGCACTGACTAGGTAGGGGGGAAATTTGAAGGTGAGTGGTCTAGGAAGTTAACATTATGATTAACATAATTTATATGGTAAAATATTAGTAATAATAAATAATATTTATAAAGTAAATTTAAAATGTAATTTCCTCCTCATGACTACTCTTTAACATAGGTACCTAAGAATTTTTTATCCACATTTTACATATGAGGAAACTGAGACTCAGAAAACTGAAATAATTTGCCTTCAGTAACAGTCATGGTTTAGAGATGGGATCTTAACTAAGGTCCACATTATCTCTCAGGTCTAGCAATCTTGACACACTATCACTTTGCCAGAACTTGGCAACATGGTATAGTGACAAGTACTGGTGATACTATAAAAAAAGGTCAAAAATAAATTCTCTTTTCACAGAGCTTACATACTGATGGGGTGATTGTGGAAAATAACTAGGTATATACAAAACATATACCATGTAGACAGAAAACATTCTCATAAGGGGAGGAAGGCATTGGGAAATAAGAGACCAGGAAAGGTCTCCCCCAGAAAGAGGTTTTTGGACCGAATCTTAAAGGTGGCCTAGGGAAGCTAGCAAGTAGAAGTGAAGAGGGAGAACATTCCAGGCAGCCAATAAAATGTAACAATTAGACTTCTGACCAAGATGGTGGCCTGAAGGAGATGTAGACTGTCTAGCACTCACATACTTAACATAGAAAAAACCCTGGAGTTCTTCTCATCAGATACAGTTATGAAACCATAGTAAGTGACTTTCTCCATCCCAGAACTGCAAAAGAGATCAGTGAAAGCCTGAGTGTGATAAGAAAGGGAACTGTCGGTAAATGCAACAGGAACAGAGAATGGCCAAGGACATGTGTTAGCCAGAAAGATTCTGTATTCCAGAGGCAGCAAAAGTGGAAGCTTTCTACTGTAGTCAGAAAGCTTCAAGGTGAGGCACCCTGGGAGGTTCTGTGGAACAGAAGCAGGCAGGAACCAGTGGCACTGAGACTGAAAAGCCCCAGGCACAAGGCTATATTAAGAAAGAGGGCCCAGAAAATACAGTACTCTGAACCTCACAGCACCACAGATCTGCAGGGTTGGATGACCCTGTTGGTCATTTAAGGGTGAGACGCAAGGGTGAGACCAAGTAGGACCAGCCACCCCACCACAAGGGAATGCTTGGCTCTGGGACAGTGTACCAACTGAACTAAAACTGAGGAAATCAAGAAGTTAACCATAAGCAGATACTTGAAGGAAAAAATGGTTTTTCTACAAGGACTATATAGACACTTTGAAGAGATGAAGCAGGAGATGAAATAAAAGCTGTTAAGAAAAGAATGTAAAGGAGAACAAGTAACTTAGAGGGGGAGCAAGAAATAACCTTACCCAAGAAATGAATTCCCTGAAAACCAGAATAAACCAAACAAAAAATGTGATTCCATTAGATAGCAAAAAATATTAGAAGAAAATCAAATGAAGGAAGCAAAAGATAACTGATATCAAAAATATAAGAACTGGAACAGGTCCAAGATATAATTTAGGAATCACTGTTGTCCCAGAAAACCCTGATTTTTCAAAAAAGAACTTGGACACACTAGTTCAAGAAAGCATAAGTGAAAACCAATGAGGGCTCTTAGAACCACAGAACAAAGTAAAGAAAAAAACGAATCCACTCACAGTACTCCTGAAAGGAAACCCAAAAGGAAAAAGTTCAAGAAATAGCAAAACTCCAGACCTCTCATGACAAGAAAAGTACTGCATTCATCCAGAAAGAAGCAGTTCAAGCACCAAGGAAGCACACAGAAGACTGGCAGGCTTTACTAAAATCCAGGGGAGATCTTGGAATACAATAGGCCAAAAGGCAAAGGAGATCAGCTTACAAACCAAGCAGAACTCAACCTGAAAAACTAAGTATGATCCTACAGGGGGGGAAAATTGGACTCTGAGTGAAATAGAGGACTTTCAAGTATTTCTAATGACAAAGACCAGAAATAACTGAATGTAGGGACTTTGAAACAGAAACACAGGAATCCAGAGAAACTGAGAAAGTTAAGTTTATCTGAGCATTTGGAAGGAGCTCTGAGTTGCTGTATGTAGTGCTCACATTCTAACTAGAGAAGAAAACTGTCCTTTCAGAGACTATGCCTTCAAAGAGTACTGAAGAAGATTAAAAAGAAAAACAGAAGTCTTAGAGAGTGGACTGGTTCTGTTTTGAGGAGTAGAAGAGGAGAAAGAAGAGGGAGGGTAAAGAGCAGGAAAACACTAAGGTAAATGCAATTTCTCATAAATCTGGGAAGAAGGGGTAGGGAGCCCAGGAATCAGATGAACCTCACTCCTATCTGAAAAGAATACAGGAGGGTTGAAAACACACACACACACACACACACACACACACACACACACAGAGTTTGGTGTAGAAATACAGCAAACTCAGTAGGAATACAAGCAGGGATAGGAATGAGGAAGAGTTCAAGAGGAAGGAAATAGTCACACAAGTCCATCAAACTTCTGCTGCTGAAAGGGAGGATGAAAAGGGGAAAGGAAAAAAAAAAAAAGAACTAGAATCTATAGCCATACCTTAGATTACCTCTTAGACAACTAGGAGATGGCTGAACCAAGTGTTTTATAAATGTTATGGACTATTATTGTGTTGTAAGAAATGATCAGAGACAATTTCAGAGAATCCTGGAGAGAATGAATTAATGCAGAGTAAAATGAGTGGAACCTGGAGAACAATTTATACAAAGACAACTGTAAAAGAAAAAAAAAACAACTTTAAAGTACTTACAAACTCTGATTAAAGCAGTGACCAATCATGTCTCCAGAGAACTGATGATAAAACATGTTATGCTGAAAGAGAAGCCTTGGTTAGGTGCAAAGACATACTTTTACTGACATGGTTGGTGTGTGGATTCATTTTCCTCAGTTATGTTAATTTATTACAAGGCTTTGGGTCAACCTCCCCCCTTCTTTCTTTGAGAGAAAAGGAGGTGTGGGGGAGGGGTGAGGAGAAGAAGAGGTGAGCCATAGTAATGCATGGTAATGGTTTTTTTTTTGTTTTGTTTTGTTTTGTTTGTTTTATGTTTTTTTAATGCACAGAAGAGAACAGAAGGAAGTACAGACAAGAAGGACAGTTTATTATGCTCTTAAGCAAAGTAGTATGAAATGGAGATTCATAGTCCCATATAAAATTCCTTTTGTGTTCTACTGTGTGAAAGGAAATGCTTTTTGGGGGGGGGGCGCATTTCAGTATTTCAGTTCTGAATTTTAAAAGAGAGTTTCCAGATCCAAATAAAGATGACTTGAGGATTGTTTTTCATTTTGCATAATCCACATCATGCATAAGTTCTTTTCAGCAGCATGAATAATCAAGAACTAATAATAGGTCCAAACACTAAATAGGTTTTTTTTAAAAAAAAGAAATACATGAAAAAGTATAAGCCAGTAAGTAAGACCTCTTACCTGGTTTTAGTACTGATTTAAATAAATAAGGAGAAGAATACTCTTCTCTATCACCTCGGATGTTACTAAAAGTTGGGGAACATCATGAGCTCCATATATACCTATGTATACAATGAAGTATCAAGAAAATAGGGCAGGGGTCATTTTAGCTTCACCAAGGGGAGGGATATTACTGCCATTGTAATTCAGTTTGGGAGTAAGTTAAAAAACTACCTTCTCCCCCAAAGCATCAAGTATAGAAAACATCATCTTTTCTCTCTTCCCCATCACCTTTATGAATATTAAGTTGGATTACTACAATGTACTACTGTACGTAGGTCTACCTGGCAAGACCAGCCAGAGGCTGTGGCTGGGACAGATAGAAAGAAGCTGCTTGACCAACAGTGATGCAAGTTACAGAGTATACACACTAAGCCAATACTCATCTATATGTAGTGACTACTACCTAATTGCTTCCAAGTGTAACTGAAGGTATGATCTATGGCCTAGAAATCCTCAAATTTTCTGGGCGTTTGTGAAATTAATTCACATGAAAATTAAACTTAACCAGGATGTTCTTGTTAACAATTCCCAAATTCAGTCCATAGGAAAGCCACTTTTTGGAGGGTCTGAACTTAGGAGTCTTCCTCCTTGGCTTAGTCTAACAAGGGATTAGTCTATTTACTTTTCACATTGCAAAACATATCTTA
The DNA here is from genome assembly GCF_019393635.1 of Dromiciops gliroides. Lineage (NCBI taxonomy): Eukaryota > Metazoa > Chordata > Mammalia > Microbiotheria > Microbiotheriidae > Dromiciops > Dromiciops gliroides. The sequence goes on along the minus strand of NC_057865.1, from coordinate 206,058,205 downwards.
TAAAACCATCTTTTTCATGTGGAGTCATCAGGCCAAGACAGCAGGAGAGTTGAAGAGTAATTGTAATTTCACCCTGACAAGTCTTCATTTTACAGATATGTGATAAATGTTATTGTTGGATTGGTTACTTAGGGTGGCAGCATATACCTTAACGTGGCTATCTTAAGGAGATGAAGATTTATTCTATATTCTGTCAACATGTATTTACTGAGAGCCTCGCATGAACAAGGCACTGTGGTAGGCATCAAAGGATAGCAATGGGAACGAATGGTTCCAGCTCCCACAGAACTTGCAGTCCAGTTGGGGAAGTTAAGGAATATTTACAAGTGACTGCAATTAAGAATTCAAAGTAGAAACTGAAAGTACAATAAGAAAAGTAGATTCCATTTTTAAAGTTAAGAGAAAGGAGAAGTTACTTCTGACTGGGGTAATCAGAAAAGGTTTTATGAAGGAGATGGCATCTGAGTTGGGTCTTGAAGCATGGGAAGAAATTGAACAGAAAGATCTTGGGGAAAGAGAAAAGCAGAGGGAAGCACAAAATCATGGGACACATTCAAGAAGTGGCAAGTTAGTCCAGTTTGGGTGGAACATGGGGTGTGTGAGAGGGATGTATGGGAGATAAGGTTGGAGGCTAAATCAGGGAAGTCTGAGAATGCCAGGCAAAGAGTGTAGACTATATGTGATAGAAGATCTAGATCTAGAAGATTGTACAGTATATCTAAGTATCTGTCCTGTCACCTGGAGATTTCAGTTTCAAGAATAGATAATCTGCTTGGCTACCAAAGGCCTAGTTTAGTTACTTTAAGATGTTTGCCTGAGCAAGAATTCAATTCAACAAACCTTTGATAAGTACCTTTCTGCAAAGTTCTATGCTAAGTAGGCTAGGGGGATTCATCTGGGGGACACAGTTTCAGAAAGGAAGACTTAACACAGACTTAAATCATTATAATACAAAAGAAGAGGTATAAAACAAACTTCTTTGTGAGGTCAGAGGGAGGGAATGTCTCTACAGACAGTGTGCATGGTTCAGGGAAGAATGGGCAAAAGGATATAATAAAGGAAAACCTGTCTGTTCATAGATGCTGAAAGATAAATGATGACTAGCGGAATACCTCATATGAGGAGGTATCTGTTACCTTGACTATTTATTGTAGATTTTGCCACCAAATGTAAATCGTGTTACTAATACAATATAATAAGAGCTTACAATAGATAACAATGCAAAAACAAGGACACGTGAATAGGTTTTGTAAAAAATATGCTGAAAGCACTACCTAAATGAAAGTTACTGCTAACATTATCACGGATGAAGAAATGAGTACAAAAAGTATAAGCTCAGAAACTCTTATAAATTCATTCCTATCAGCATTACAGAGACAATGTTATAATAAAAGAGCAGTAAATTCTGACAAAGAAGGCAAGTATTCTGCCTGTGATGTAGCAAAACTAAGAATCAACTAAAATTGATTAATATATCTGTCCCCCTTGATGGACATACTGCAACAACATCCTCAATACAGACGGACAACTATAGTCAACTTTACCAGTTTTGACCAATTGGAGAGAAGCCCCTGTTGGGTTCCAAGAGTAGAGAAAAATCCAAATGGCACAAAAGATGATTTGGGTGGGATGGAGGAGGAAGCTCCCTCACCAGATTTTCAGTGCAATGAAGCCTCTCCTGCTTCCTTGGGTGGCTTACAGCCAAGGTAAACAGTGTGCAGAGGCTGTGCTAGGAAGGGGCAGGAACAGCTTCAGCAGGTGTCAGGAGCCAGATGCCACTTTGGATTTTCTTTTTCTGTGGTTTTTATTTTAAATTTTTACTGTATGTAGCCTGGCCAACTGAAGCACATCAAAATCAATAACTGACATTTACATAGCACTGCAAAGTTTCCAAAGTGTTTTACTTGTATGATCTCATTTGATCCTCACAACAGGCCTGTGAGGTAGGTGATATTTTATCTCCATTTTCCAGCTGGGGAAAATGAGATAGAGAGGTCAGGTCACTGACCCGAGGTCACTCAGCTGTTAAAGGTCTGACCGGGTCTAACATTTGATCCACTTGGTCACTTCATTGCCTCAATCCAGTAATCTTGGTAACTAGACTTGGTAACCACAGCTGGGAAGCAGACATGTTGGTTGGTTGGTTGGTTGGTTGGTTGGTTGGTTGGTTGGTTGGTTGGTTGGTTGGTTGGTTGGTTTAAAAAGAAACTTTGCTGTTTAAGTGGCACCTTTAAGAAGAATTGATGGTGTGGGTATTACTAAGAATTTGCAATAGGATCAGAAGATTTAAAAGCTGGGAGTGACCTTAGAGATAATCTAGGGTAGTCCTTGAGAGATTAAGTGACTTGCCCAAGATCACACAGCTCAACAGTAACAGAGTTGGTGTTTTTGAACTCAGGTGCTCTGGAACCAAAAGCCAGTGCTCTTTCTACTGTAGCAGCACCCCACTGGACACATGCTCTTTCTTCACTGCATCTCTTTGGCGAATTTTACAGTACATACCCATCATGGATACAGTAGAGACAAACAATGTGAGTCACTGCTGCATATACCTTGGAACACACTTAAGATCAGTCAATGAAACAAGCATTTCCTGATAACCTACTATCTGTAACTGAAGTAAATAATACATGCCATGTACATTCATTCTTCTAGATTTTAAAACTAAGGCATTTGCATTTCACATAGAAAATGATCCTCAACCACAAAGCACAAGATGTTTGGATAAACTTCAAAGTCTAAACTGTTTTACATGGTTTTCAAAACCTGAAAATAGTTTTTGTCAATCACTCCGACCCTAAACTACTTTCAATATATTTATCCAGTAGAAAGGTTAGTTATGTTGCTAAGCAGTTTTAAAGTCACTGCAGTGCAAATACAGTGCTAGTCCTGTCATTTGCTGGATTATAATCATAAAGGGTGTTCCAAATCTTTTAAATCAACTTTAATAGCTTTAAAAATGCACTATGACTTTTGGGACACCCTGCAATTCATCAAAAGCAATAGCTATTCTGCAAAAGTTTTCTTGATGGTTATGGCAAATTTCCCCAAACAGAAAGCTGATTCGAGTAGAAATTAAGAATAATCTTTCAAATTCAAGGCCTAAAACTAAACAACCTACCAGGTCTTTTTGTTTTGTTTTGGTTTGGTTTTTTACATCCCAATCTATGGGGAACTAAATTGTGAAGAAAATGCAAAGTCAAGGCTTGGGCCCTTAGTGGACTGTTGCTACAAATATGTCTCTTAGATAGCAAGAAAAATCACTTTTAGAAAACAAATTTTAAAGCAGCAATGGCTCTTTATTGCTAATAAATACCATCGTCGTACCTCAAGCCCCAAATAATTTGCTGTGCTGGAATTGTTCTAATTTTTATTGATTTTTTAAAATGAATTAACATTTGAAAGAAGGAAACATGTAGGATTGTTTTTAGTCATGAAATTTGGCATTTAGCTCATACAGTGGAAGGAAAACACACTTATATCCTTCAAAATGAACGATGTCCCTGTCTCTGCCATATACCCCCACTTCCTTCTAGCACTTCCTGATATGCATTACCAGTGGCTGGTCCGGATACAGGTAACTCCTTACTTTGAGTTTTCCTAAGCCAGGGTTTGCAAAGGAGCCCACAATAAGAAAAATGTAAACTATTTCTAAAACATTGTAATATGTTAATTAGGCATCCTGCTTTCCCTCTGCTTTAAAAAACCTCTGATTTCAGCTAGGTAGAGTTTCCATGTGGAGGGTGTAGATCACAACACTTTTCCATGCCTGAGTTGACCAGCTGCATGACATATGGCCCCCCAAATGCACAGCTGGACCTCACAGGAAAGAAAGACCAGTCCATCACCTGGGAGTTACCTGAAGCTCTGGTACCATTAGAAATAACCGAGGTGTTTTTCTAATGTGAAAATAATGATAATGCTTTGAAAATAATGATAATATTTCCCAAGGTCTTTTCTGCTCCTGTTTAAGGAACAACCACCATAGTGTTCAATTAAAGGATATTCCTTGCCCTACATCATTCTGTCATTTTTCATAACTTGTTTCTTTCCATTTCACTCCCTTCCGTGACTTTACAGAAACCAAAAGAAACGCTTGTCCTGTTAAGCAACAAAGAAGATTGACACTATTGCATGTCTAAATTTTTTTTTATTTTGAAAAATTTTCTGTTTATATTTTTAGTTTTTCATTAAGCTATAAGTCAAGAAGTACTTATTAAGCACCTACTATGTCGTCACAGATGTGCCATGTACTAGGGGAAATATGAAGTTTAATAAGACATTGTCCTTCTCAGCCTGGTAAAATAAGATACATGTAAATTAGTTAATCAGTGGCATTTATTAGGTGCCAACTGTGTGCCTGGTACCATCAGAATTTAGTGACATAAATGAAACCATTTTTTCCCTCACGAAACTTACATTCTATTTTCCTCTTTATCTCTCTCTTTCTCCCCTAGACCAAACAAACCATCCTATATAACAAAGAATTCATTTAAAAAAAGAGAAAATACCAATCAGGGAAAGTGATGAATACATTGAAACATCTCAGAACATAAGCAATTTCCTGTAACTGTGGGACTTCTATGTTTACTGAATGGGGGATGTTTCTTCTTGTATTTCATCTTTGTAGCCTTGCTTATTCCTTTCAATTTTGCAACAATTTTATTTTTTTGGTGCTTTTTGTTCCTTTTATTTATACCCTGTATCCCTCATGTGGGTTGTGGGCAGTTGAGAGATGCAGTGGATAGTGGCGTTGGAATCAGGAAGACTTGTCTTTATGAGTTCAAATTTGGCAAGAGGCTTTTATTACCTGTTTGACCTTGGACAAGTCACTTAACTATGGTTTATTCAGTCCCTTTTGTATAAAATGAGCTAGAGACAGAAATCTCAAGGCACTCCAGTATCTTTGCCAAGAGAACTCCAAATGCGGGTCACAAAAAATTAGAACTAAAAATTGAAGAACAGCAACTAGAGCCAATGTGGAGATTGTTGTCTTGGCTCTGCTAACTTTACTCTGCATCTGTTCACATAAGTCTTTACATGGATTCATGCTTTTCAATACTCATCATTCTATTTCTTCACAGCATAGTAGTATTCTATTATGTTCATGTGCCACTTTCTGCTTAGCAATTCCCCAATAGGCACCTACTTTGATTTTACGTATTAGCTGTCACCAAAAGTGTTAGGGTGTGTGTGTACACACAGATGTATATTGGGACTTGATTTTCTGAATGACCTCTTTGAAGTCTATATGCATTATTACTTTGGGTAAAGAATATGAACATTTGAATTGTTTTACTTGCATAATTCCAAATTACTTTCCCAAGTTATTATCTTAATTCTAGCAATAATTTACTACTTTGCTTTTCTTCTCATAATCCCCACCTATATTGATTTAATCTTGTCTTGTGCCATCTTTTCCGGTTTGCCGGATGTTAGGTATATCTCTTTTCATATGATGATCTTTACAATTATGATCACATATCTGTTTAGATTGTATTATGAAATATGTTGTAAGGTGTTTGTCTAAATCAAAGACATTTTCCCTTATGTAATTTATGTTTTTGACTTTATCCAAAAATGGGCTATTTTATGGGCTCTCATTCTCCCTGTCTTTGTTTTCATCGTCATCATCTTCTCCTCCTTCTCCTCCTCCTTGCTGAGGGTCACACAACTCTTTTCTTTTTTTTTCCTTTTATTGTTTTCCAAAATATATGTAAAAACAAATTTTGACATCAATATTTAAAGACTTTGTGTTCCAACTTCTGTTCCTCCCTCCCTCCTCCTAAGTTATACATGAATAGTCATGGACAATTAGATAGGTTGTGAGAGAAAACAGTTAATAAACAAAACTTCAGATTAAGGGAATTGCCAAAGAAAAATAATTTTTAAAAACTGTGTTTCCATCTGCTTTCAGATACCATCAGTTCTTTCTTTGTAGATAGGTTGCAATTTTCATAAGTCCTTCAGGGTTATATTGGGTCATTGCATTGCTGAAAATACCCACATGCTTCCCAGCAGATTGTCTTACGGTATTGCTCTAATTTTGTATACAGTACATTTCACTGTGCTTCAGTTCATGTAGTTCTTTCTAGGTTTTTTCTGATAGTATCCTCTTCGTTGTAACCTGTATATAGTACTTTAAACTTGACAAGGAATTTTCTGCATAATAGTCCAGCAAAGAGGTACCATACAATTTTGTCATTATAATCAATCATCATAACTATTTCCCTCCATCCTATTCCCTTCCCATGATATTTACTCTATTTTCTATCTTCTTTTACCCTATTCCTCCTCAAAAGTATTTTTACTTCTGATTGTCCCCTCCCCACCTCTGTCCCCCCCCCCCTTTAAAAATCTTTATTTATTTATTTGTGTGGGGGCAATGAAGGTTAAGTGACTTCCCTAGGGTCACACAGCTAGTAAGTGTCAAGTGTTTGAACTCAGGTCCTCCTGAATCCAGGGTCAGTGTTCTATCCAGTGCGCCATCTAGCTGCCCCATCTGCATTCTCTTTTTCCCCTCTTCCCTCCTTTTCTTCTTCCCCTCCTACTTTCCTGTAGGGTTAAATAGATTATTCCTCCCAATTGGGTGTGAATGTTATTCCCTCTTTGAGCCTACTCTGATGAGATTGAGGTTTTTGACCTAATTCTGTGTTCTAAATTTTTCTTCCTCCCTCCTCAACCCTCCCTATGAAATCAAGCAATTCAGTATGTCATACTTGTGCAGTTATACAGAACATCTTCACCTTCCTCAAAAGTATTTTGCTTTTTGCTGTTCTCTCCCCCAATCTGCCCTTCCCTCCTTCCCCTCCCCACCCCCATCTCCTTCCTCTCCCACTTTCCCTCAGAGCAAAAATATATTACTATACTCACTTGAGTATGTATGTTATTCCCTCTTTGAGCCAATTCTGATGATATTAAAGTTCACTCACTCCCCCACTACTTTCCTTTTCCCCCCTCTCCTCCATAAGCTTTTTTCTTGTTTCCTTCATGTGAACTATCTCTCCCCTTCACCCTTCCCCAGTCTATTCCTCCTATCCCTCTACCCTATTTTAACGATGTCATCATGGGTTCGTTAGGTGGCACAGTGGACAAAGCACCAGCCCTGGACCCAGGAGGCCCCAAGCCCAAATCCGGCCCCAGACATAAGACACCCCACCCTGTTTGCCCCATAAAGAACAAAACCTAAATGCTTTACAGATATCATCCCTTCATATTCAGTTCAGACCTGTGTCTTCTGTGAATTCCATGGGTTCTAACTATTATCTTCCCATGTAGGAATGTAAACAGTTTGATCTTTTAATATCCCTCATGAAGTCTTTTTCCAGTTTACTTAAACATAAAAGTTTCTCCAGGGTCTTGTATTTGAAAGTAATATTTTCTATTTAGTTCAGGTCTTTTCATCACAAATGCCTCAAAGTCCTCTTTTTCATTGAAGTCCCATTTTTTCCTCTGAAAGATTATACACAGTTTTACTGGGTACGTGATTCTTGGCTGCATTCCCAGTTCCTTTGCCCTCTGGAATATCATATTCCATGCCCTCTGGTCCTTTAATGTAGATGCTGCTAGATCTTGTTTTATCCTTTTTGGAGCTCCACAGTATTTTAATTCCTTTTTTCTAGCTGCTTGCCATATTTTCTCCTTGACCTGGAAGCTCTGTAATTTGGCTATAATATTCCTGGAGATTTTCTTTTTGGGATCTCTTTCAGGAGGTGGATTCTTTCAATTTCTATTTTGCTTTCTGCTTCTAGAATATCAGGGCAATTGTCCCTGACAATCTCTTGGAAGATGCTAAGTTATTTTGGTCATGTTTTTCAGGTAGTCCAATGATTTTCAAGTTATTTCTCCTGGATCTATTTTCTAGGTTAGTTGTTTTTCCAAGGAGATATTTCATATTGCCCTCTATTTTTTTTATTCATTTGGATTTGCTTTACTCTGTCCTGGTTTCTCCTAAAGTCACTAGCTTCCATTTGTTCAATCCTAGTTCTTAGGCAATAATTTTCATCAGATAGCTTTTTTATCTCCTTTTCCATTTGCCTTTTAAGGTTGTTGACTTTTTTCTCCTTCATTGCTCTCATTTCTCTTTCCATTCTTTCCTCTACATCTCTAAATGTTTCTTCTATCTCTCCTACTTTCTCTTCAAAGTCCCTTTTGAGTGCTTCCATGGCCTGAGAATGATATTCTTCTTGGAAGCTTTAGATGTAGGGGCCCTGAGGTTGTTATCCTCTTCTGAGGGTGCACCTCGATCTTTGTTGCTTAAGAAACTTTCTATAGTTCTCAACTTTCTTTGCTTCCTCATCTTGCAGTTTTTAAGTTGACTTTTAGTTCTCTCTTACAGTGGGGCCCTACTTCTAAGCTATACTGTCCCAAGCTCCAGAGGGTCCTAGGTGTTTTGATTTGAGGGAGGGCAGGTTTTTCCTTTCACCTCATCTGTTCTCTGGTCTAGAGGTAACCTCAAGCCAACTTTCTAGCTAACCAGCTAGTAGAGTGCTGTGGTGGTTTTCAGCTTGGAAGAGCCTGCACCCCTCTTCCACATTGGCCTCCCACTGCTCAAGATTTCTTCCTGGTCCCCTGCTGGGGTGGGATATCTGAACTCCTCTTGAGGTCCCACAGATACCCCTGGGCCAGGTGTGCAGCTCTCTCACCTGACGGTAAGCTTAGTTCTAGAATTAGTTGGTACTGCAGCTGATTCAGAGGCTGGGGATAAATTCCTCTTGCGCAGCATGTTTGGGGTCTGTGTTGGCAAGTTCGGGGGGGGGGGGGTTTGGATTCTGCTCACAGCCCAGTATGGCCCCCTTTAATCTGGAAAATAATCTCAGCATCTTTTTGTGGGTTTTGCCGCTCTAGGGCTTGTTTTATTGCTGTTTTGGGGGTCGAGGGTCACACAACTCTATTTATTTATTTATTTATTTATTTATTTTTGCGTGGGGCAATGGGGGTAAGTGACTTGCCCAGGGTCACACAGCTAGTAAGTGTCAAGTTTCTGAGGTCAGATTTGAACTCAGGTCCTCTTGAATCCAGGGCTGGTGCTTCTATCCATCATGCCACCTATCACATTGCTTCTTAAACTTTTTACAGTCATGACCTCTTTTTGCCTGAGAAATTTTCATGCAACCCCCAGGGTATGTAGGTATATAAAATAGGTATATATAACCTTTTACTATTGGTAAATATTAGTGACCCTCTCCCCCACCCTCCCAATTCAGTTTCTCCAAATGGGCTTTCAGCCAACAGTTTAAGAAGCTAGATTTTAACCAGATGGTTTTGATGACTGTTGCTATATAATGTACTTTCAGGTCTAGAAGGGCCCTGCTCCCCTCATCTCCACCTATGTTCATCATTTTCCTTGATATTCTAAATCTTTGGGGTTTTTTTGCCCCAATGAATTTTATTTTCATTTTGACTAGGGCTTATCACTCATTCCTTTCTTATTCTCTGAATGTCCCCCTCCCCACCTTATGAACCTTCCCATGTTGCTATGTAGTCCCACAAGAAATACCGATTCATTTGTAGGCAGAATATCCCTAGGTTCTATCCATAATGCCTCCTGTCTGGGTTTTCTTCTTTTTTTCTTTTTTTTTTTTTTGCCAGGCAATGAGGGTTAAGTGATTTGCCCAGGGTTCCTGTCTGGGTTTTCATTGTTACCTCTGCTAGATTTCAGGGATAGCTAGGTGACACAGTGGAGAGAGCATTGGCCCTTGAGTTGAGAGGACCTGAGTTCAAATCTCACATCAACTACTTAGTAGCTGTGTTACTCTAGGTGAGTCCATTAACCTCAGTTTCCTTAAACATCAAGGGCCATCTCCCATCATCCTGTTTTATATCTTGCCACTGGATTCAGAGTTTTCCGCTCCACGAAAGGTAGCTCATAATTTTGCAAGACAGCCTTTCTTCATGAGGTGCTATGGCTGTGTGGCTCTAAAGACTGGAATGCTCCGTGGCGCTTGAAAGGAGACTAAACCTTTGTCAGAACCTTGGGTCTTTTAATGTATCTCCTCTTCAGGTAGAATGGGTAGTATGTGAGGCTGCTGAGCGACCTCAGATTTAGTGAGCATCAGTTCAAAGGTTTTTATGTTTGTTTTTTTAACCTTCTTTTGGATTTTTGGTTTCCTAAGCAATGGAGTCAATTGAAGATACTCTATCTTTGGTGTATAATTTCTGATTTGGAGAGATTTGAGAGGTCAGTCATCAGAGAGGAGCAATTAGGTGACACAGTAGATAGAGGCTGGGCCGTTAGTAAGAAAGACTCATCTTTGTGAGCTCAAATCTGGCCTTAAACTTACTATAGTTGTGTGACCCTGGGCAAGTCACTTAACCATGCTTGCTTCAGTTTCTGTAAAATGATCTGGAGAAGGACTGGAGAAAGAAATCACCACATCAGGTCATAAAGAGTCAAACTTAAATGAACAACAAAAAACAGTAAATGTGTAGTTCCCCATCTTGTTGCTTGCAAGACCTAGCTTTAAATTATGTCTTATTGTTTGAATTTTTATATAAACATGTATGTATGTATATATTTGTGTTTATATATAATTTGTAAATTTATAATCATTTTATAATGAAATGAATTTTGCTTGAGGCAAATTCAGTATGGAAAGGTTTTTAGTTAGTATTTCTATAATACGTCAGTCAAAAATAATTTCCTAATTAGTCTTCTATAATGAGTACTTTCCAATCACGTGCTCTGTAGTCCATCCAAATAAGTGTGTAAACAAAGACAAGCCACTTAACCTTTCTGAGCCTCAAAATTGGCTTTATTTATTATAAATCTGAATCACCCAATTTTCTGAATGTTCTAAAACCCAAAAAAGTAAAATATGTATAATAGCGTTTTGTAAATCTTTTTGCTATAAATAAAGTCAGTATTATTATTTTTACTACATAATAGTTATTTTGCTACTTTTAAAAATCTGTATCTATCTTTTTAATCTCTGAGCATTACTCATGGTAGGTAATTAATATGTTTGCTAACTAAAGAGTTTGTTTTGAAATAAATTTAAGAAATAAAATGCAAATTAATTTGCTAGCTTTTTAAAACAAAGTTTCAGTAGTTAGTAATTAATGATAGTATCTAACATAATGCTTTCTTCAAGTTTCCACTTTATGACTATCTAACAATATAGATCATACCACCTTCACTTTTGAATTTTTAATTTCACTTGTGCTTTTAATTATGGAAACTTTAAGGATTTTTTTTTTTTACGAGGCAATGGGGCTTACGTGACTTGCCCAGGGTCACACAGCTAGTAAATATTAAGTGTCTGAGGCCAGATTTGAACTTAGGTCCTCCAGAATACAGGGCTAGTGCTTTTATCCACTGTGCCACCTAGCTGCCCTGTGCTTCCCCATTTCTTGTACTGATTTTCTTAAATGTCTACTGATAGGCAAGATAGAATGGGTTTAGATTTGCAATGAGAAGTATTTAGGTTGATATCTAGAAAGGAATTCTTGACCTTAAGAACATATGTTATTTGTAGAATCAGTCTAATCAAAAACGACTATTTACTTATTGGAAAGACTTTGGGAAACGAAATAGCAATCATGAACTGAGATGGCTACAAATACTCATCTTTACCACTTTTGGATGTCGCTGAGATTTTCCAGTTTGTTATAAGATTTGGTGTGTATGTATGTACACACACACACACACACACACACACACACACACACACACACACAAATATAGCCTCTCAGATCAGTGTCATTTATTCATCTTTGCTCTAACTGCAAAGTTAACACCTTTTAGCACCAAGTTCCTTGTTGTAAACATTATTCTCATGTCTCAGAAGCACAAATGAGGATTTAAGTAATATAGAGAGACAGATTGATACCTTTCATATATCAGAGGTAAAGTAGTTGTTCTTGATTGTAGTCCTTTGTTTTTGAAGAGGACCAGTGAGGTAGTGTATGAATTGGATTTAAGTGAGGCAGAATTGCACAAAGCCATCAGCTTCATTCTTTCTTATCAAAGTCCAGTGTCAAGACAAAAGTCAGGATGACTGGATGCAGTGAATGATCTTAGATTTCTGAACAAGCTCTAAGAGCTCCACAGACCTACTTCAGCTGCTTTCATGGCTGCTAGAACAAATTGTTCTTATCCATTCATTCTGCTGGGGGAAATCTTCACTTGCTTGGGGTAGACATCCTCCTAATTCACCCACAGGTTTGAGGCCTCTCTGTTACCCTCAGCCTGATTTAGTCTATTTGTAGAGACATATAGCTTATCCCCATTACATATAGTGCTTGCTTTGGGTTTTAGGTGAATACTACTTATCATTTTAAGGCAATTTCCATTTATTCCTATGTTCTCTAGTGGTTTTTTTGTTTTTTGGGGTTTTTTTGGTGAGGCAGTTGGGGTTATGTGACTTGCCTAGGGTCACACAGCTAGTAAGTGTTAAGTGTCTGAGGCCGGATTTGAACTCAGCACCTCCTGACTCCAGGGCTGGTGCTCTATCCACTGCGCCACCTAGCTGCCCTTCTCTAGTGTTTGTTAAATGCATTTTATTTTATTTTTTTAACAGGGCAATGAGGATTAAGTGACTTGCCCAGGGTCACACAGCTAGTGTCAAGTGTCTGAGGCTGAATTTGAACTCAGGTACTCCTGAATCCAAGGCCAGTGCTTTATCCACTGCGCCATCTAGCTGCCCCTTCTCTAGTGTTTTTATTTATTTATTTATTTACTTATTCATTCATTCATTCATTCATTTATTTATGCAGGCAATGGGGGTTAAGTGACTTGCCCAGGGTCACACAGCTAGTAAGTGTCAAGTGTCTGAGGCCGCATTTGAACTCAGGTACTCCTGAATTCAGGGCTGGTGCTTTAACCACTGCGCCATCTAGCTGCCCCTTCTCTAGTGCTTTTAAAAGGAATGAGTGCTATATTTTGTCAAAAGGTTTTTCTGCATCTATTGAGATAATCACATGCTTGTGGTTAGTTTTGTTATTGATGTGGTTGATTATGTTGATAGTTTTCCTAATAATGAACCAGCCCTCCATGCCTGCTATAAACCTCACCTGGTCACAGTGTATTATCCTGGTGATAAATTGCTATTATCTCTTTGCTAATATTTTATTTAAAAATATTTGCATCAATATTCATTAGGGAAATTGGTCTATAATTTTCTTTTGCTATTTTGGCTCCTCTGGGTTTAGATATGAAGACCATATTTCTGTCATCAAAGGAATTTGGTAGAACTTCACTTATTTTTCTAAATAAATTATATATTAATGGAATAAATTGTTCTTTAAATGTTTGGTAGAATTCACTTGTAAACCCATCTGGCCCTGGAGATTTTTTCTTAGGAAATTCATTGATGGCTTGTTTAATTTCTTTTTCTGTAATGAGGCTATTCACGTCTTTTATTTCCTCTTCTCTTAATCTGGGCAATTTATGTTTTTTAAAAAAAATATCTATTTCCTTTAGATTTTTTAATTTATTGGCAAACAGTTGGGCAAAACAGCTCCTAATTATTGTTTTAATTTCCACTTCATTGGTGGTGAAATCACACCCTCCCCCCTTTTTTTTTGGAGGGGTAATGAGGGTTAAGTGACTTGCGCAGGGTCACGGAGCTAGTAAGTGTCTGAAGTTGGATTTGAACTCAGGTCCTCCTGAATTCAGGGCTGGTGCTTTATCCACTGCGCCACCTAGCTGCCCTGTTTAACTCCATCTTAGAAAAAGAAATTGAGCAAACCATTAATGAATTCCTTAAGGAAAAAATCTCAGGGACTGATAGATTCACAAGTGAATTCTACCTAAGATTTAAATGACAATTAAATCTAATATACTATATAAGCTATTTGGAAGAATAGGTTAAATAGTAATCCTACCAAATTCATTTACTGACACAAATGCAATGCTAAACCAGGAATAGCCAAAACAGAGAAAGAAAACTATAGACCAATTTCCCTAATGAATATTGATGCAAAAATTTAAAATAAAACACTAACAAGGAGATTACAGTAATATATCACAAGAATCATACAAAGCCCACTGGATAGGATTTGTCCCAAGAATGTAGAGCTTGTTCTTTATTAGGTAGACTATCAACACAATTGACCACATCAATAAAAATTCAACAGAAATCAGATGATTATCTCAGTAGATGTAGAGGGGGAAAAAAAAACAACTTTTGACAAAATACAACAGCCATTGCTATTAAAAATTGTATGGATGCTTTTTGTTACCATTCAAATTCCACTTTTCACAAAATTCTTTTTCTAGAACCCCAAATGATATACCTTAGTTTATAGGTTTCATCTTAGGGTAAAATTCTGAACAGAATAGAAAAAAGCCAAATGCGGTCCATTTGGCAGCATTAGGATCTCTTTCCTTTAAAAGCTGGTCTTTTAATCTTTTCTTTCCCTGACATACCATTCCTTTATCAGCTTTTAGCATTTCATCAAAAATGGACTTCTTTTGAACATTTCTTTAAAAATTCTCGAGTTGACAGGAACTTAAGGATTTTTAAAATGTTCTTCATGAAGTGTTTTTCTAAAAAGGCATAAGCAGACATTTTGCCTTTTGGTTTATTTGGGTCAACTTTAGAGGTCTCTAGTATGTTGTTTGCTTGTCTCAGTATTATTGTTGTTCTAAAGCCCATAATAAAACTTCCCTATATTTGGCATATTGGCAGCTAACTATTCCCCATTTCATCTTATCAGTAGGTACAAAAGCAGTATCTCCATCCTCCTGACTTGTGGTTTCAATAATTGTTAATGTGCTAAAGACCATCAGTTGTGATGGTGATATCCTGGAATACGTTTATGCTCTCTAGAAATTGCATAAACAGCAGACCGGAGAAATATGTTTCTTAACAGCAGTGGGGAAAGACTCACCCATATGGTGAACACAGTTCTAAACCAAAATTTTTATACAGAAAATTTCAGGTCAATCTATTCAGTGGGTCATTGGTTATAGTTTAATAATAGACCAAAACAGTTGGTAAAATTTATGTGAAATTTATATTTCCTTATTTAAGATTTTGTATCTGTGCATTTTGATCTGTTGATGCATTACATATTTAAAATATACATAACCAGGGGGTGGCTAGGTGGTGCAGCGGATAAAGCACCGGCCCTGGAGTCAGGAGTACCTGAGTTCAAATCTGGTCTCAGACACTTAACACTTACTAGCTGTGTAACCCTGGGCAAGTCACTTAACCCCAATTGCCTCACTAAAATATATATATATACATACACATAACCATAAAATGTATCAATTTTTATATACACGGTGGCATCTTTACTCTTTTTTCCTTCTTACCTCATTGTTTAAAAACTTTGGGGAATAGAGTTGTTTTTTAATTGATTTCCCTATTTGACATTTTTATGCCAGAGTTTTTTCTTCTTGTGATATAGAAAGCATTAGTTCTTTTTGATGGGAAGAACAGAAACTATGGGAAAGGAACTAAATGAATTTAAATGCTAGAAATGTCCAAAATCTTAACTGTTTCTTTTTCCATTTCAGTTATTTAGAAAAGTACGAGAAAGTTCATCACTTTGGGGAGGATGATGATGAGGTACCGCCAGGCAATCCAAAGCCTCAACTTCCTATTGGTGCAATTCCATCTTCCTATAATTACCAGCAACACAGTGTGTCAGGTAAACAACATCCGCAAGAAAAATGTTATAGCAGCATAAACAGTGCATTAGTACATTTTGCATAAAGATTTTTAGGTACATGTAATCTTCTAGATATATAACTGTATGTATGAAGAAAGTTCTATTTAAAATAATATTTCTTTTATCATATAATTTCTTTGAAGTATGCTAATAGTAATGGGCTTAGTGGAATTTTATAATAATAGTTTATATTACTATAGTACTTTACAGTATAACATTTCATTTGATCCTCAAAACTACCCTATGAGCTAATACAACTACTTTTTAGATGAGGAAACTGAGGCAGAAAAAAATTTTTTTCTTGCGCAAGGCCATATAGGAAGTGGCAGAACAGGGATTCCAAACTCGGTTTTCTAATTGCATATTATCATTTCATTGTATTGATGCTACCTTTCAAATGTATGTATGAATGCCATATCAAAGTTAATCTCCTTCTTTTCTTTGGGCAGTTCTGGGAGTTAAGTAATATGCCTTCCTCTAATCCTTGAGTTATTTATGCTCACAGAACTTTCATTATACTATCCTTAGTTATTTCCTTCTTGAAACTAAGATTTATCAAGGATCAGTTCTCCTACTGCTATTCCCCTTTACAGAAAGCATGGTTTGCCTGCTTATAATAGGGCAAATTGGTTGGCCTTTTCTTTCTCTGTCACTTTTTTTTTCCTTTATAGTTGTTTGTTTTACCTGGATTTCCTTTCTTCTACATGCTAGATACTAGTCTGTGCTTTACTGAGCAGTTTTTGATTGTGCTCTTACTACCTCACAATCCTTTTTCCTTGGGGAAACATTAAGAAAAATTGTCTCATTTAATGCTTCTTTAATACCTCTTCAGACAAAGTACATTCACTTAACTTTGTCTCTTCAGCGTTTGATGGGGTAGATGGGAAAAGGATTTAATATACAAAGAATTATTATGGGGGGGGGCATCAGAGAGAATGTTTTTTGACCTAATTCTTGAGTCTTAGCTTTCCCCTCTAATGGCCCCAAAATCAGATCACGGGATCACAGGGTGGGAAAGAAATAACAAATTAGTAAACTAGTAGTGTCTGCTGTGGGCTTATTGGGAGGTATATAAGAGAGTTTTTGAGGAATTGGGTCTTGAATAAACCTCAAGCAGAAGCATTTCACAGTATTCTGTTATCTAGTTTTCAAATTTCTTTTTTTTGTAAAACAATGCTAGTATTATCATAATATTTTTTCCCCTCAGTATTTACTTGGAAATGTATGTAATGTCAGCTGTTTTATAGGTTAAGTAAAAGCTTTTGTAGGCTAAAGGAATATAACCATTGCTTATGACATTTTAATGAGTCAATAAGCATTTTCTAAATTCAAAATAGCCAACTTTGTAACAACATTTTAGAACAAAATGTTGGAATCATTGTAGTTGGGAATTGCCTATGTGTTGGAATATCTTTCTATCTTTATAGAAACCGTGGAATGAAATTTGATGTAAAGTGGGTTTGCTTGGATACCACCCTTATATTTTATTTTAAATCCTGAACTATCCAAAAAAACCCCAAACTTTGTTTCTCCTGTCTTACCTCCAGTGTATTCAAATGAATGTACCATTTTCTCTATTTCTATATTTTCATAAGATTTGTTGATTTCTTCGATGTAAGTTTCCCCTTTGCTGGTTTCATCGGTTTCTAGGTTATTTTTTCTCTCTACCCTCCTCTCCCATACTTTACGTAATTTACTAATGATACAGAATTGATACAGAAAATGATCAAAATGCCATAGAATGATATATGTCTCAACTAAATACATAAGGGAACATATTCTTGGAATCATAAGTTCAGAAGCTTTTGAACGTTTTGTTTCTGTCAACATCCTTCAAGAAACTGGGACCAGAATTAAGAGTTGCAGGCTGTGGGCTTAGTATGACTCAAAAATTACAACATAAAACTGGATAGAAAGCTAAGCTCACTTAATTTTATTGATCAGTATTTTTAGGAGGTAGAATAGAGTGAGTGGAACTAAAGAAAACGAATTGTTTTTGATGTAATGAAGAATGGATAATTGGGAAAGACTACAAAGTAGCTACTACCCCTTAATAACTATAGAAATCTGAATTTAGGACACCAAGACATTATTTGTAAAAGTTGTTTTGAGTATATATTATCCGCAGAGAAGATACATTATCTTTGGTAAGTTACTTTTATACTAGAAAAGTATGCTTTAGCTAACCATATGTGGAAGTCACTTACTTAGGATATCTATACTCTTTTCCCCTAGTTCTAGGACAGACCAGTCTCCTGGATGAGAAAGTACAGCCAGAAAGCCGGTTTTCTGCTTAGAATTTGAATGGGGGCTAGATTTAAGTCTCATCCTCTGGGTTCCCTCAGCTCTCACCCTTTTCCTGCCTGTTTGAGATGAAAGTTTCTGCCTTGTGTCTGTAGACCCTAGTCTTAACCCATTCCCCAGTTTGCTGCTCTTTTCCCAGGCCTTTTGAGCAGCAAGATGGAGGATTTTCTTTTGGGGGGGTTAGAGGCAGTAAGAGTTAGTAGAGTTGTCTTCATGAGACTTGGGTTGTAGTAAGATAAAGATTTATCTTTAAGGACATCAGAGAGAGACTGGCTTGGGAGCTTTGTTTACTCATTTTGAAACTTGTCAAATACACTAATTTTCCCTTAACATCAATGAGCTTTGAAATTCTCTGGTAAGGTAGAAGATAGACTACCACTATTTGGTATAACTTTGAACCTTGACTCCATTCACTATCATTCCCTTTAGAAACCCTTAAGTGTTCCTATCTGTGCCCCACACCTCCAACAAATACTGAAGTTATAGCTTGTTTTTCTTTCAAGTTCTTTTTTTCAGAGGAACCAATTATCCTTCCAGTTATTTTGATTATTGTCATTTGACACAGTGTCCTAGATTTTCAGGATGTTGGCACCACCACTAATCTTTTACATATTATAAAGATGCCTATTATTTCTCATATTCCTGTATTTCATGTTCAAATATTTACTAGCCTTTCTCAGGTTTAATATGAACATTCCTTTATTTAAATGTATTAAGTGCCTAGATTGAGCAAAGTACTATTCTAAGCACTGGGGGAGATGCAAAGTTAATTTAAATATTGGTCCTTGCTGTCATTGAATTTACAGTCTGGTGGAGTTAAAAGACCAAGCAGAGACAACTATAATACACAAAATTGCATTATGTCTTAGGCATAGTAAAGTCAACGGGGTTTGGGGAAGATCATTACTGATGGAGCAAAGGTTGGAGGAAAATACTGTTTGAGTTGGGCTTTTAAAGGATGAATCGGAATTGATGGAGCATAGAGGAGGAAGGGAGAGTGCATTCTTGTTATAAGGAAACAATGTCGGCAAAGGCACCAAAATGGCAAATTGTACGTCACATTCATTGGATATAATAATACAGTTTTACTGGACTACAGAGTATACAGAACAGATCATTATGGAAAGTATTGAATGCCGACGAAGGAGTTATCCATTTCCTTGGCAAACTATAGATTTTTGAACTCAAAAAAGTTACTTAAGAAAAGGAAGAGTACCCTGACAATGGAATGAGGGATGGATTAGAGTACAGCATATAGAGATGTTCCTATCAGAACATATATTACTAAGTAAGGTGGTGGTGATGATGGTGATGGTGATGCCTTTTAATAGACTGGTTTCAGTGGGACTACAAAGGAAGGTACTGATGTAATAAATGATGTGGTCGAAACCAGTAGGACTTTGTCTCTGGAGATGAGTGGTCAGGAAGAGTCAAAGACAATTCCATGGAAGTTTTAAAAGCTGTGCAGGTGCGGGAGAGATAAGCAGTTTGATTGTAGACATCTTGAATATGAAATGCTAATGAGACATCTAGATGATGTGCTTTTAGGCAGTTGCTCATATGTGCTTAGAGACATGTTAGAGTTGGAAAAGATTTAGGGGTCATGTGCATAAAGGTTTTGAATACACAGAGGTGAGTGAGATTGCCAAAGGGGAAAAGCCTAGAATGGAACTTTAGGGCATATTCATCTTAAGAAAAGACAGTTATATGCTAGTGTAGGAGCACCTAGAGAAGTAGAATGAGAACTAGGGAAGTATGTCTCAGAAGCCAAATGAGGAAAGTAGTTTGGTAGTTGAAGAGGTGAGGGAAAAATTAAAGGTTCAAAATAAAGCAGAGAGATGACAGTTGGAGAGCCTACAAGAGATGAGAGAGGAATGAGATGATGGGAGTAGAAACTTTGAACTTAGTGAAGAGTAGGGATTGATAGCTCTCTTTTGTGATTTGAAGAGGCAGAGAGGGCAACTGATTATGCTGAGTTTTGAGGAATAGAAGAAAGGAGCTGAGAGAGCTTATGTCATGGCATCAATCTCTACATGTTATATTCAGCTTTCACATTCAAGCAAAATTGAAGAAAAGCCATCTCTAATGGTTGTGTCCTTTATGAAGAACTATCTAGTCTTGGCCCAATATAGTACAAAAAGAGCAACCAAAATCTCTTCTCTTGAACGCTTGTAATTCTAGAGGACAGAAGTAGGACTAATAGGTAGAGGGAAAAAGGAAGGCTGCTTTAGTTCAATATAAAGAACAATTTCTAATACACTACCCAAGTGTTCAGAGGTTGGGTGAAGTCTTATTGGATATTGGACAAAATTACCTTTAAAGTTCCTTTCAACACTATGGTTATTCTAGATTTCTTTTGTCATTGCATCAACGGACAGCTATACAAGTTGAGACATCTGTGTAGTCTCAAAAGTATTCAAGACCAGAAATGAGGAAATTAATATTACAAAATCCAAACTGGAACACTGGGGATAGGAATAGAAGGGGCGAAGGGAGGGTTCCCATGATTATTAGAGAGATCATCCAAAGAGACTTCTGTTTATTGCTTACATTACACATAGACCTTTGTTAATCTCTCTTCTGAACCTTTTCCTCTTCACCATGGCTTCTAAAACATTCTCATACATTTAAGTGGTTAATTTATCTGGATCTTCTCTGTCTATATAAAACTTCTTTCCATAGAAACTTCAGTGAAAAAAGTACGGTAATGGCAAATGAAGAGTGTGCTAGCAGAGTCTCCAGCAATAGGAAATGAATAGCTAAATTGATCCCAGAGCACAAGTCTCAGAGTTCAAATTAGCCATCCTGACAGACTATGGGTAGCAAGGTGATAGTTTTCTATTTTGGTGCCTTTGCTTACATTGTTTCCTTATATCTTCTCTTTGTAGAAGGTCCCATTGGCCCAAGTTACTACATGTAGTTATTCAGACAAAGTGAGCAAGGGGATTTAAAATAAACATAGGATATAACAGTAGAATCTACTAGTCTCATTAGCCAAGGACCTTATATGATTTAGACTCATGGGTCTTGTGATGAACAAAAGAAAGGATTAGATTTTTTTTAATCTCTAAAACTCCAAAAAGTAAGAATTAAGTGTACGAAGTAGAATGAGTTTAGTAGTCTGTATAGAAAGAAGGAGGTGATTTTACATCAGAGAAGACTAATCTGTAACTACCTCACTCAGTACTTCCTCACTACCAGCATGCTAATGACCCCTGGGCTTGTGTTCTGGGATCCATTTAACTATTGGTTTGCTGGTGCTTTTCTATGTCAGCACACTCTTTACCTGCCATTAACATACTATTCTGTGTCAACAACCAGCAGAATTCATTTCTGCTTACTCCAAATCTTCTCTGCAGAGGAAGTAGAGGTATAGGAAAGCGAAGTTGAGCTTTGCTTGACATAGCATGCACTAACAGCACTAAGACAGATATTTTAAAGAAGAGAAAGAACCAGGGCAGATTGCCAGCATGTCATGAGGCTACTTCAGATCCAAAGAAAAGGAGACTGACATCCATCTGGGAACAGTTATGTTCACCCAGAAATCATTTGGGACAAGTACTCAAGATGATGAAAAATGGATTTCCCTTTGTGGGAGCATGCAGAGACAGCTCTTTTGCCATCAAGGAGGAAAGTGGCCAATAGGGAATAATAAGGGAAAAACAGTGAAATTACCAAAAATCCCAGGAAGAATAAAACTCAGAGGAAAACCTTAAGTACAAGCAGATAAATTAACAGAAAAGATATTAAAAGATAAGAGAAAATGGCTACCAGGATATTTAAAAGAGTACAAATATCTCCGAAAAAATATTGAAAGATAATGGAAATTGAACCAACAATTGATGAGGCAGAGGGCCCCATGGATTCCTGAGAGATCATGGAACCCCAGTAGGTTATTCCTGAATATGAAGAGCAAAGTATATGGCCTGCATAGCAGAAATAATGGCCAGAATAGTAAAATTTGAATCCATGATGGTAAGTCTTTCTAAAGAAACAAAAGAGAACAATTGATTGGCACTACAGAAACGAAGCAGAAAGCAATAACATTAAAAGAACACATGATCTTTATACAAGTAAAACATTGACCTCAAAGACAGGGTGTGTAGAAACAACTTAAGGATCATAGGTGCCTCAGAAGAACATGACAAGTCAAAGAATTTGAACAATTTATGATATAATATAAGAAACTGCCCAGAACTTCTGAACATAGAAAACAAAATGTCAATCAAAAGAATCCACAGATTTCCTTGTGGTGTTGGGACAACCCTATATAGGAAACTCCAAGAAATATGAACAGATTATGTAAGAGACCAGGAGAAAGGCCTTCACATATAAAGGAAAGGAAATTTGAATATCAGAAGACTATTCTGCACCTACCAGTTATTGCAAGAGGGAATAGGATAATGTGTTTCTATAATTAATGGATCCCAAGATTAAACAGAAGGTGATGTACTCTGTTAACCTGAGCCTAATCATTAGTGAAAAGTGACACAACTTCAATAAAAGAGGCATTTGAAGCACTCTTAGCAAAACAAAACAAAACATAACATAAGCAAGCCTATTATACTATCAGCAAGCACCCCAGACTATAGAAACCCAAAATAGTTATGCCATATGGCATCAATCTCTATATGTTATCTTCAACATTCAAGAATAACAAGGAAAAAAAAGAATAACAAGAAAAGTCCCTCCCATAGTCCTATCCCTAATCTAATCTAACCCCAGCTCTAATAAACCGTTACCAAGGAAAGCACAAATAACAAAATAAGTTATCCTGGAGAGAAAAAAGACAAACAACCCAGAAAGAGAAAAAACATTCCAGTTTAAAAAAATAATAGCAACAAAATAATTGAAGAGGGAGCCTAAGGAGATATCTTTCTAAAACATGAGGAGATAAAGTGCTGAGCTTTGGGATAGTACTTAGAAGGAATCCCTTTTCTTAGATTATTAACCCTACTTCTTGTTTGTTTGCTTTCAGAGAGTACTTTGTATGTGTATGTGTATACATATATTTTTAACAAAGACAGTGGCATATCAGGTTTATACTAATGATTGTATGAGTTGGATTTGAAGAAACAGCAATAATTAGTTATTTTACCACAATTATAATCTAGAATTTTTTGTAGTTACTGATTTAGAAAGTAGCTTCTTTATAAAACTAACTTTTGATTGCATTCATTCTTTGCTGCTAAGGAAAATAGTTTAAGTTTCCTAGCTTTTTTGTAATTATAATAGACAGATGTTGTAATAGAGGATTATAGTTGAGGGATCAGAGTTTTTAAAAGATTACCTGTATTCTTTTGAACAAACGAGTCAGTAAATTATTTAAAAATCTAGGCACATATGTATCCTGTGTCTAAGCTGTCTCAGCATTTGGGGGGGGGGGCAGGGCAATGGGGGTTAAGTGACTTGCCCAGGGTCACACAGCTAGTAAGTGTCAAGTGTCTGAGGCCTGATTTGAACTCAGGTACTCCTGAATCCAGGGCCGGTGCTTTATCCACTGCGCCACCTAGCCGCCCCTCCAGTGTTATTTTGAGAACTAAATGATATATAATGTGCTTTGCAAACCTTAAGCCACTATATAAGTGATAGCTTGTTATTATTATTAGTAGTAAATTGTTATAATTAAATATCACAAATTGATACCATGATGTGGTTCCAAAAGGTGCCTTTGGGAATATTTTCTCCTCTTGCTTATCACTTTTAGTGGAGATGATAAATACATTGGCCACATTTTACTTTGGGCTTAATTTTTAGGTCATCGGCCTTTGGTGTGAATACATTTGGGTATTCTGTTTGTAATCTTTTTTCAATTGCTTAAGTACTTGGTCCTTATCTTCCTCTCTTTTTTCCTTTGTAATTTGACACACACATGCGTGCATGCATGGGTGCGTGCACACCCCCACACACACACACACGATCATTCTGAAAGCAGTTATTTTTTCATACATTTTGTATATCTTCTCTTTGTTCCTGCAGCTGTTATCCAGTGCTATGATCCTATGAGACTTTGCTTACTTTCAGCTTCTTTAGAAGAGAGAATTATGAAAGTAAAAAATTTCAAATTGGTTACTAATTTAAGTAAAATTATAGAATTTTAGAGGTGGAAATAATTCAGCATCAGGCCTTCACTTTATGTGCAAGGAAAGTGAGACCCAGAGAAGAAGATTAACCAGATTTGTACAGTTCCTTAGTACTTTTTAGTGTCCAGAACAGTATAGCGCAGAAAGTGGTTAAAATTAATGTTTCGGTTTTTTTTTTAAATAAAATTTAAAATTAATGTTTTTCTTCCCAGGGTATTTCATTTGTCCATTCTATATTTCAACCTTTGTATACATATTTAATGGATGGAATTATAGTGTCAGAAATGTATTTTGTACATAAAGCAATTTTTTTTCTTTTTGAGGCATGTTTTCCCATAAGAGACTCTGTATTGATAAAGACTATAACCATTTAGCATTTACAGAAAAAGATGATTATTTCATGGTCTAATTAATCAAACAGAAAAATATTCCTGAAAAAAAGTACCTCTTTTGATTTAAACTGAGTAAAAAAGAGAAATAATTTCACTAGATTAGCTGATCTGCCTTATTTAGAGAAGAGTGGATCAAATTAATTTTAAGTAGAGGACTGGAGAAAAATCTCTTAATTGTCTACAAATACAAATTTGTAATTACTCCCTCAATAACTTAGTTATCTTCTGAAAACTGACATACATTTTCCCTCACCTACCCTGGTAATTCTAGGTCTTTACTAAATTCAAGACAATGAAAGAAACTCAGGTATTTCAGTATTAATGAAGGCTTTGGCAAATTTATTAATATAGGAATGTATTGAGAAAGTTTGGTTAGTAAGGAAAAGTTAAGGCCCCACCTGTTTGACGCTGAACAGGTCACATAACTTCTCAGTGCTCTAGGCAACTAATATAAGTTGCAGAACAGTTTGCTTACCTGTAGATGGTGTTTCTTCACCTGGGAGTTCTCTACACTTACTAGCCATGTGACCCATTAACTTTTTTTTGCCTCAATTTCCTCAATTGTAAGATGGAGATAATAACAGCACCTGTCTTGCAAAATTGTTCTGAGGACCAAATGAGATAATATTTGTAAAAGGCACTTAGCAAAGTGCCTGGCACATAGTTGGTGCTTATTTCCTTCTCCCCTTATGACCAAACTCTCATGAAATTATAGGTCCCAAGCCCCTGAAAGGGGGTCATACTAAAATGGCTAGTTTTTATTGAGTATCTCATGTCTTATTCTTCAGTAATAGCCAGGAAATTTTAAATTTGTATTTTGCATTTGTTGATAATTAAACCATTTCTAAGAGACATCCTTAAGCAGGTATAGTAATATAGAGAGTACTATTAAAAAGAAATCTTGGGGCAGCTGGGTGGTGCAGTGGATAGAGCACCGGCCCTGGAGTCAGGAGTACCTGAGTTCAAATCCAGCCTCAGACACTTAACACTTACTAGCTGTGTGACCCTGGGTGAGTCACTTAACCCCAATTGCCTCACAAAAAAAAAAAAAAGAAAAAGAAATCTTGACTGTGCTTGATTTCCTGTCATGAATTTAGATCCATTTATCCCAGGAGATCTTAGTTTGTGGATATTTCTATTGTTACTATGCAGAGCTTTCATGAGGGGTTTTTATTTTATATAATCATCTTTTCTGTTTTGTGAAGACTTTTTGGTCACCATTCATTATTCTGTTATAATGGATATCTTGAAAAATTTGTCATCCAAGACATTGAGAACATTTTTATATGTTCAGAGTGGGAATCTATTTAGACACCCAGCTTAAAAAAAAATAAATTGCCTACCCTTTTTACTTGATGTTGTGGGATGGTAGATCTTTACTCATTGATTTACTCAGTCGGTTTAAAAAAAGAATTGCCATCCAGATGTTTCTAAAGTATGTATTAAAGTGATTTCGTGATCTCTCCTTCCAACTTTCCCCACCTTCTCTCTTTCCACTCCTTTCTTTCCTTTTCCACCTCTTTCTCCTTCTTCTTCCTTTATTTCTCTTTTCTCTATCTCTTTTCCTTCTCTCCCAAGTTTCTTAATTAATCTTTTCTCCTTTAAGTGTTTCATCACCCACACCTTCCCCTCCCCTGCCCAGCTGCTAAAGTTTTGCCTTGGGCCACTTAGGTTCAGGATCTGGCAATAAGATTTTTTTGAACTAAAGTTGAGGAGTTTTAATAAATTAATCAAATATTACATAAATTTAGGGGGATAACATAAGTAGCAAATATTTACTTTACAGATACTAAATCTTTTTGTTCAACTCACAAATTCAGTGGCACTGGACGCTTGGTTATAAATTTACTGGCTTCAAGACCCATAGCATAAAATAGCCTATTATGAGAAACACTTCCAGGTAAATGTGTTTGTTTATATGGATAAGCTTACAACAATATTAAATTATTCCGTATCAAAATATGCAATGCATATAGATTTAGAATCATGGCACAGTGAAGGACGGTGGCTGCGGCGGGTTCTACATTTGGGTTTCAATTATGGCAGGTCCAGAATCTGACAGTCAGTATCAATTCACTGGTTTTAAGAAATGCTTCAATTCATGCACCCTTAATGGCAGAAAGAATTATGTGCTGGCCACTTATGGAGGAATAGCATTGCTCATACTTTACTTCAAGACAAGGTCTAAAAAACTCCACCTGTGAAAGCAACAAAAATGGAGTCCAGTATGTGTGTGTTTATGTATGTGTATACTTTGTTCATCATCAAGTTCCCTGGCTGGAGGACCTGCTGTCAACTTAGCATGTGATCTGTAGTTCTTGAAATAAAACATGAACTCAGAAAAAAAAAAAAAGAATCATGGCTCAGTAAAGGTTAAATTCACCAAATAAATATAAACATCACCCTATAATGAATGTGCATTTTCTATATTTTAATAAAGATATAGGGCAGCATGTGGTGGCAACCTGAGGTTCTCAAATTCTGTGCTAGATCTTAACCTAGAAAGCCTAAATACAGGCCTAGTAAAAGACAGATTGTTTCATAATGCATTGTCAGCCTAGATTACTTCAGAAAGTCTCATCACCAGTTGGTTGGCTGCTGAGTGGTGAGTTTTAGGGCCTTCTGCAATTCACCCAAAATATCTACTGAAGTAGAGGTATTGTTATCCTCTGTCATTGGAAGGAGTACTTACTCTGGTGAAATCACAGGTGATTGATGCATAATATTAGATAAGGAAGGTGAATTTTAAGAATATATAGGGTTGGA
This sequence comes from Dromiciops gliroides, assembly GCF_019393635.1. NCBI lineage: Eukaryota > Metazoa > Chordata > Mammalia > Microbiotheria > Microbiotheriidae > Dromiciops > Dromiciops gliroides. The sequence goes on along the minus strand of NC_057865.1, from coordinate 206,031,039 downwards.
TCCATACAGTTCTGGTTAATGTGTTTTAAAACAAAGTTTGACTTTATTATTTTTCTTTAAAAAAGAATTACTTAAATTTATGAGCTGCAAATAAAATTTAGGGAATTGTTTGAAGTAGTAGTTTATCTGAGAGACATAAATAATTGGTTTCTTTCTTTCTTTCTTTTTTTTTTACTATTTTATATCTTTGGTAGATTATCTTCGTCAAAGCTATGGGCTATCTATGGACTTCAATTCGCCAAATGATTATAATAAATTGGTGCTTTCCCTGTTATCTGGACTCCCAAATGAAGTGGACTTTGCTATTAATGTATGCACTCTCCTGTCAAATGAAAGCAAGCACGTCATGCAACTTGAAAAAGACCCTAAAATCATCACTTTATTACTTGCTAATGCTGGGGTGTTTGACGACAGTAAGTTTTAAGTTGAATTTATTGTATTTATCAAGGTAAGAATAAGGGAGTTATCAATAAGGAGGTGAATTTTTCATAGATATTATCCTATAATAATGCATTAGGTTGGAAAAGTTTTTTTCTCATATTTCTGACATCAGGTTCTCTGTTATTTTGATGAAAAGAAAGTGATATTTCATGTATATCCATAAATTAATTTTTGTGATGGGTCTTAATAGCATAAGTTGTTTAGCAACAAACTACATTGAAATTGTAGTAAATTTACATTGATTGCACTTAAAATGTTAAATTCAATTGAGTAATCTTTTTTTCAATATCTTAAATTCTATGCTATTTTGACATAAGGAAATGACCACATTTTTCTAAGTGAGTATGTAACTTAAATTGAAGTTGTTTATTGCAGTTAAATATTTTGAAAGAAACTGCATCGTACAGAAATTACTCCCTACAAAACCTCTAAAATCTGTTTTTGTTATGTGATTATAGTTTCTGTTAATAAAAATTATAAGTCAATGAATTTACAAAGTTGCTGCCAAAATGAGCCTATTATGATTTATCAAATGTTTGGCATGCTCATATTTTCAAGTTGTAAGCTTTTGTTGTTGTTTTATTTTAAATCAAAATATTTTCATATGCTATGAAATTTCCTCTTCATAAGGAGGGACTATGGTTCTTAGACTAAATTTCCCAGTGTTTATATTTGTTGTATGCTAAGAGCTTACAAAATTATATTTCTTGCCCCTATACTTAGCAGGAAAAAAGGGCAATAATTATCCTGACAAAGATGGCTCTGTAAATTAGCTGATTGGCAGTAGTATAGAATTATTTTTGGGCTCTCTTTCCCCTAAATGTTATTATTTTGTGTATCCAAAATTTCTTTTATCACAATTAGTTGTTCTTCAAAAGATAAAATTGCCATTATAAAATATTTCTTAGTAGTGGACAAGATGAAGGGAAAAAAACCATTTTCTCTCATCATTTAGAAACCCTAATGTTTAACTTTTGTGGACACAGAGTAGCAATTTGAGAAAATGTTCTATCATATGTTGCAAATCATTGTTGGATATATTCTTTAATCAGTTAGTGATAAAGCATTTAATTAATTAGCGATTAAGCATGAAATAATTTGATGTTTGCAACTTTGGTTTAGTCTGTTTTGTAAGTCTAATTTTATTTAGTAAATATGTTTTTATTTGGGATATACTCTGCTACATATGATTACTTGGTATTTGATCTGGACTTGGTTTTAGATATAGATATAGACATAGCTATATGAGGATGTAATTGTAAAATAATTTTAGGAGGATATGGAAAGGACCAAGAGGAGTCTTGGTACTTTATAGGACTCCTCAAAGAGTTCTTTTGCAACATCCCTGGTAACATTTTATGGACATGTAAATTTGTAACATTTACCAATCTCTTAATGTTTATTACCTGTTAATATTTTCATACTCTAAAGAAAATATATTCATTTTTGGAATCTTGAAGATAAAATTTTCAAAGGGTATCCATGTAGTTGAGGATTGATGTTCGAACAAGAATGATTTTATTCTTTGAGTAATTAGTATAATAAATCTACTTAAGAAAGTGAAATATGATTTTCCTATGTCAACAGTCAACTTTTAAACTTTAAATTCTAATGTTGAAGGTTTGGCAGAAACAATCTGACAAATATTAGTGGTGAATTTTCTTGCAGCTAAAACCAGATTTTCTTCTACCTGGGAACATTTATTTTCTGTATGGTAGCTATTTTTCATTTGGTCACATCTCATTTTCTGAAATGAGAAAACGTCTAATTTTTTATTATATTTGTGGTTAAACATGATGTATTTGGCTTTAATTATCATTTATAGACTTCTTTCCCCGTACATATATATCTTTAAATTATAGGTATATTTAAAATGTTAAAGTACTAAGAGAACTTATGAAGACCTTGTTTGACTGTCATTTGTGGCTTTTAGGTATCAGTAGAAAATAATTTCCCCCAAGTTTTGGTGTTTGAAAACAGTCAAGATTTTTAAGGGTTTCTGTTTGGTTTTCAATGCATTGGATTTTATAAAGTAGATGTTATGTCTCACTAAATAAAGACATTTCACATTTTTTCCCCCTAATGTGGAATGTTTATTTTATGGAATATTAAACTTGAATTGCATGTAATAAAAGGTATTCTATAATTTATTCTTTATATATATATATATATATATATATATATGGTATAAATAAGTAGTTTTACCAAATTTTTTCGATAAGAACTATGTGAGGTAAGTAGTGCAATTATTCTGCTCATTTTACAGATTTGGAAACTGAACCTTGAATAGATTGTGTGACTTTCCTGCAGTAAATTTTCCTTAGTAAATCAGTGCCAGTATTTAAACCCAGATCTCTTGATGCCAAATTTTGCATTCTTTCCAATACACCAGACTGAATGTCAGTAATCCTATTTAGCATTTTATCCACTATCTTTAAAATAAAAACATTATTTCATACATTATCCCCTTTAAAATATCATTGACAGATTTTATTTGAGAACTCTTGGTAAATAAAATTATTTTACTTAAAAAAGAGACAAAAATGATTTCTCTTTTTGGTATGTTGATCACATTTTACTGGGAAAAGGACTTTTTTTGTTAGCTGATTCAAGAAACCAACTATTATTTATTATTATAAGTTATTACACTTATTTCTTAAAATAGCCTTCTGATAACTCAAAAGAATTAATCTTAATAGTTATGCCAGAAAATATCTTATGTAACAGAATTATTTACAGTTATACTTTTGCTACATTTATATGGGTTAACAAATTAGTTGCTTTGATGTAAACTATTTGAGATATTTCATTCAATGGGGACATTTTACTTAATATTTAGAATTAAATTTTGTTTTTTAAAGGGACATAGGAATATCATAATCTCGACACTTTCTTCTACTCCAGAAAAATATCTTATCTGAACTTTGTCACATGTTATTGTTTAGCTTTTATTTTTTAACTATTGTAATATCATATAAAGTATAGTTTTCACATTGCCAGTATTTGTTACTATACTGTTATATTTTAAGAGCAATAGTTAATTAACTCTTTCATTACTAAATAATTCATTGCAAGTATCTAATTTTTAAGGTAAATGCAATTATCTAAATTAAAGATAAGCATATTCTACTGATTTGCTGGCAATTCTTTAACCAATATTATGAGTTCCCTCATTTTAAGAAATGGTGGGGAAGAATATTTGTTAGTATAATGGACAAACAAAACATCATCAGCCAACTGGTAACTAGTTATCTTCCAATAAAGAATTATTTCATTAAATGAAAACCCCCAATCCCCTTTCCCCCTAAAAATTACCTAAGTGAATCTCAACTTAGATTATTTAGTCTTTTAAAACTAAACAAGCTATCATTTGTGGGCATTCTTAATAATATGAGGTTTTTACCACCAGATTTCATCCCTAGACTGTATCATGAATGTTCCACATAAGATAAAATGAGAATATTAGGGTACAAATTCCATGAACAATTGTACCTGAATGTGATATAAGATATTGTAGTTATAACAGTGTTGGGATAACATATAATCTTCTAGAAAATTACATTAGATATGGCATGTTGGGGCAGCCATGGATTTACTTGTGGCAAATATTTTTCCCCCATATAAGTGAAAACTAAATACTTTGTAATTATTTCCTAAAATGAACTATTCATTTCTTTCTGGATGCCCATAAAACTGAAAATTTAGCTATTTAGGGTGTAATAGTTATAAGTACATGAAATATAGACCCATTTGATTGTTTCCTTAAACTCATTACAGTAATGAAATGTACTACAATTTACCATAAAAGTATTTTTTAATCAATAGGAAACTTTAAAATGGCCTTTCATTGTTTGCAAATTTATGGATATTAGTAAGGATTTAAATGAAAATGTATATTTTCGTTTTACTTAATATATCTTTTATATTATAGCTTTAGGATCATTTTCTACTGTATTTGGAGAAGAATGGAAGGAGAAAACTGATAGAGATTTTGTTAAGGTAATTCATAAAAGTTAAAATATTTTTTACTGTTACTAGTAACCAAATCTCAAATATTAGATAGTTTCTTAAACTATGTGTCAGGGAAAATGGATTCAGGTTCCTGTTGATTATGAAGCTTTGTTGAAGGAAAGATTTTTTTTTTTAAATAAAGAAATAGAGTAAGTGGAAATAAAGGCTCCAGATTTTATTGCACACATTGATTTCTGAGAAATATCAATCTGCAGAAAAAGAAATAAGGTTTATTATATAGAAATTAAAGCTAGTATTATAAAACTGTAATCTGTAATTGATTTCACTTTAATAAGTATTTATTAAGGGCTTTATGCTATATGGTTTGGTTTTTTTTTTGGTGAGGCAATTGGGGTTAAGTGACTTGCCCAGGGTCACACAGCTAGTAAGTGTCAAGTGTCTGAGGCCGGATTTGAACTCAGGTACTCCTGAATCCAGGGCCGGTGCTTTATCCGCTGCGCCATCTAGCTGCCCCTTATGCTATATGTTAAAGGCAAAAATGAAATTATCTCTCTCTCAAGGAGTTTATATTTTATTAGGATAAACACTTTAACTGGGAACAGATAACTATATATCCTTAAAGGGGAATAGATAACTATAGCTATAGTTACACAAACATATACACATCCCCTATAAGTAACAAATACTAAAAAAGCTTGGGCAAATATAAAATTTTGTAAGAAATAGTCTTCTTTAGTCTTAGCAAATTAGACTTGTCTGATTTTTCCAGCACTTTAAGTTGTATCAAGAAAGTAGAGTTTGTTTGTTTGCCTTTCAACAGTATGGCCTATTGTATTATTATTAACATGTACATATGAGAACACTGTAAACTGCTCTAATTATCAGTTGATAAATGCATACATCTAACTATTGTGATTCTCTTTAAGTTTTCTAATACTGTATTGAAAGATCATTTGGAGAATTTTCTTATCTCAAGTTTATAGGATCTGTGTCTCTTCCCCAAAATACATCTAGTTTTAACTGGGGGGATGGAGAGAATTTTTTTTACTAATCAGATGAATGTTGAAAATAAGGATATTAAATTTACTTTTACTGTAATTGACATAATCATTTTAATAGTGAAAATAATCCTAATTTCATTTATTTAAAATTTAGATTATGGTTGTCCTGCTGGTTTTGCAGTCAACATCAGTCTAGATAAGATTATTATCATAGTGATTGACCAAGGGATACCGGGATAAAAAGTGTATGTGAGTTCGTGTGAGTGTGTGTAAATATTTGAAAGTATATTAAATTATTTTATTTCATTGGTATAAATATAGGAAGATAAGTGGTATTAACGACTCCTTGACTATTAAGTATTTGTAGAATGGCTATTATAAGATTTAAAAAGAAAAGGTATATTTTTCCACCCATTATTTTAAATACTATACATTTTGAATGATAAGAATTCACTGTTGAAAGCAAAACATTTATAAATGTGATTACTAAAATAATTATAGATGCTAAGAGCCCAGAATTTTAGGAAATCTTTTACGGTTTAGCTATTAATCACTGACCTTTGTTTTTTTAATGTAAGCTATTCTTTCTGTATATTAAAAGGAAAAAGTGGAGAAGCTAACCAAATTTTTGGAACTTTCAGTACTTTTTTAAAGCACAGAATTAAGGTTTTATGGTCGGGAATAATATGAATTTGTTTAAATTCTGTCTTTTTTTTTTTTTTGTCTTGCTGAGTGTTTGTAGTGGACAGTTGAAATATTGCATGAAGGTATATTATTAGAGGACTTGTTCTAAGTCTTTGTTTACTTACACATGTACATAAAATATACATTAATAATATAGATACAAATGAATCTGTTAGTGCCTAGTCTGTTTTTCTATTAAGTTAATCCTTCCTAACAAATGACAATGAAATTTCAGTTAAAGAATAGATATATGAAGTGTTCAGAAATGAATGAATAAATTTTTTTCTTATGAAAGAAGAGTTAAATCATGGGGTAAAGGGAAAATATCTGGATATCACATATTTAAAAGTGATAATAATATGAAAGAAAAATCAGAATTGGGAGGTGGGGTGGGAGACATAAAAGAACTTATTGACAGGTTTGTATAGCACATTTTAGTTATTGTTAATGAATTTTGCATTGAAAAATGGCCCTAGCACTTTATATAATATAGTTTTCCAGTCATTTTATATTTGGAGAAATTTTTGGTGTGGATATTTGTAGGAAAATTCAATTGAAAAAGGTGGGTTTTAAGTACATAGATTTTTAAAAGGGAGTTTTAACTTGGTAGAAGTGTATTCTCTTGGTAGAAGTGTAATAATAATATAGTACAATAAGCAGAAAAGGTATTATTAACACTATTTTTATAAGGAAAAATTTTGACACATGATTTATAGAAGGTATGTAGATATAGTTACAATTGATATATAGCAATTCAGTTGCAAATATAGGTATAATTAAGAATTATAAATCTTGACTCTCTTTTTAAATATAAATATTCGTAATATTTTATCTTATTCATTCTTTTCATTTATACAATACAAATATAGTACATGTTTTCTTCTGCTCCTTCCAGAAAGGAAGCCTTCACATCCCTTCTTTCTTTATATCCTGCCACTTATTATGCTTACTTCCAGCTTTATATTACAGCACCTGGTGTATTCATACTTTTTCTATAAATTTGTTTATGGATAGTATGCAAATCAAAAATGTTGATGTAGTTTGCTACCCTCTCAGTATATACTAATACTCAGCATTAGGCTCCTTTTTTTGTGAATGATAGTCAACAACAGCTCTAAGCCAATTTTAAGACCCAGAAAAGGTCTTAAAATCCTTATTGATGGTCTACATTTGTTTTTCCCACTTCCAGTTTCATCAGCCCCTGAATACATCCTTTGTGCCACCAAAAGATTAGTTTCCTACAGCTTAACTTGGGCTTTGCAATCTCACCTAATTACTTATCTTCCACTATTACCTTACCTATACCCTATTGGCCCTGCAAAATAGAATGTTGATTGTTCCATGAATATACCGTATACTTTTGTACTATACTTCTCTTTCTACATTTTCAACTGTCCCTCCAATTTCCATTATTCAAAATCCATCTTTGTAACCTAGTTCAAAAATTAGCTCCTTTACCCTTTCTCCTCCACCAGAAGTGGTCTTTCCTATCTCCAATAGCACTTTTTATCTTTTCTAGCAGTGTGGTGCTGTGGAAAGAGCCTGAATTTGGGGTCAGGAGCAAACCTGGGTAAGAATACCCTTTCTGACACTTTCCAGCCTTAGTACCCCTGGACTTAACACTAAATTCTCTGAGTTTCAGTTTCCTTATCTGCTAAATGGGGATAATAATGCCTGCTCTGCCTACTTGACTTGATTGTTGTGAGGGTGAAATGAGAATGTAAAGTGCTTTGTAAGAATTTAAGCAGTTTTCTGATTTGCTTTGCTTAAAGAAAAATCAGCTTAAAATGATATCACTTACTGGCACATATTGCCTTTATGTTACAGTGATTTGTGTATGTGTCTTAACTTTCCCCTAAGAGATGGTGTTTTATTTATCTTTTTTCAACTCTCTCCCTCCCCAACTCCCCTCACCCTCTCAACCCCCAAACTTACTGCTGTACCCCCGCCTCATACAAAACGTGTAGCACTAGTTCCTTGCACAAAGCAAGAACTTGATAATTAGTCCTGATACTTATCTAATGATTAGAGATAAAGAAATTTGTGGCCCAATTCCTTAAGAATCCCAAGGAAAAAATAAAATGCTCCTTTTTTTCTTCCTTTGGATGAGGTGGCAGTTAAAATGCTATATCTATGGGAACATAAGCATTTTTCCATGAAGGCCCTTCTCCTTGATCACAAACTGAATTGGATTCTAAGCTTTAATGGTGAATTTTGATCCATTTGCTAAATAAGAATTAGAATTTACTCTGATGGCTGCTCTCAAAAATATTAAAGACCATAATTTTGGACAAATAAATACTATGTAATTTTTTAAGTGACAGCAATTATGTTACTTCAAAGGGAGGCAGTATAACAAAGAACCATACCCAGGAAATTGGCCCAGACTCTAATAAACTATGTGACCTTAAACAAATCACTTAATCTAACTGGACCTCAGTTTTCTCATGTGCAAAATGTGCGACTTTAAGTAAATGATGAGCTTCAAGTTCTCTGCCAGTTCTAAATTTTGTGATTAAAAGCAGCATACTCTGATTTCTTGGTTCCCTTCATGCATAGATAGGAGCACTTTGACTGGTAATTGTTATAAAAGATCAGCTTTTCTTTTTCCTCTAGAAGTCAAGAAGCTTAGGTAAAGGAAGAGAAATTTTCAAGAAGGATAAAAAGATAGGAAAGGCATGAAGGCAGCAAAAGGTAGAATCAACAAAGAGTAGACACAGTGAAAGAGAACAGCTTGCAATGAAGAGACAACAAATAAAATAATTTATGCACTATGAAAGGAAAAACAGCTACATGTAGTGTAGAACTAATATTACTAAGGGCATGTGTATCTTGCCAAACATTTGTAGTGGACATTGGAAATACTTTATAAAGGTTTGTTATTAGAGGACTTTTTCTAAGTCTTTTTTTACTTACACATGTACATAAAACATACATTAATAACAGATACAAATGAATTTGTTAGTGAGTAGTATTTTCCTACTCCTAACCCTAAACAAATGAAGGTGAGATATTAATTAAAGTTGTAAGAAATGTATAAATAAAAATTTATCATATTAAAGAAGAGTCAAATCATGAAGTAAGGGGAAAATATTTTGGATGGGGCAATTATTATTAAATATAAAAGTGATTGTAATTGTGAAACAAAAATGCAATGTCAGAAATGGGGATTATGGGGTAGGAGATACTTTGACTAGCACACTTTGGCGATTGTTAGGTTAATAATCTTTGCATTGAAAAACAGCCTCAGAGTTGTATAAAAGCTTTTTATCTTACATGTGGAGAAATTGTTGGTATGAATCTTTGTAGGAAAATTTAATTAAAAAGATGGGTTTTAAGACGAAGTTATACCAGCTAATATCATTAAGTAGCCAGGAGGGTGTTTGGATCTAGGAATTTTTTCCACTGATGAATAGTGGTAATTTGTTTGTCACTTATATTTGCCTGAGGCATTTAGAAGTAAAGTAATTTGCCCCTGCTTTCACAGTTAAATGTGAATCAGAAATAGGGCACGAACCCATGTCTTCCTGATTGCAAGACTGGCCTTCTAGCCACTACATCATGCTATGTAAAATGACCACCTAAGGAATCCATCACTTTGTTACATGTCAGTATGTTTCTATTACTTTATTCATAGCATAGCACAAATATTTAAAAATCAGTTGTAGATATAGACAGTTCGTTATCTAAATTCACATTTCATAAATTCAACTTTGTCGAGAGCTCCAAAAGAAATCTACATCCCCCCCCAAAAAAAGTCCCAATCCTATGTTAACTTTACCATATAGTACTCTGTTCTTTCTCCCCATTCCCTCTTCTTGGCTTGATATTCTCTGGCCTACCATACCCCGTCAAAAAAAAAGATAAAAAAACTTGCCAAGTGAAAGCAGAACAGATATAGGGAGAGACTGCTGCTGGTACTAGATTCGGGACTTCACCTGAGAGGAGGCCTATGTCCTGCTCTGGCCCCCATCTATCTGTCTTCTGTCCATTCACACTTGGGTACTGTGTGTCTGTCCCCAGCTCCTTTGTGTCACACCTGTCCTCCCCTGTCTGTATCTGTGTCCAGCTACCATGTGTCTGTCCCACTGTGTGTTCTTCCTTTAGGTTCCAGCGAGGCCACCACATGTTCCTCTTCCTGATGTCACTTTTCTTCCCTGGCTCCATGTGCCAGTCCCCTCCCTCCACAGGCATGTAGCCCCTTTCTCCTTTCCTCTCTTCTTCCCTTCCCCACGTCCTTGGGCAAATTTGCATTATGTAAAATTGCTTTATGTAGAGGTCTGTGCAACAGTCCACTTATATAAAGGGAGAACTGTTTGTATATCAGTTAGAAGGGACTTTAGAAGTCCCCTATCCAACCTGTACCAGAAAAGTAGTACACCCTACAATATATCTGACAGATCATCACATAGCATCTACTTGATGATAATGAACTCGACATGCCCTAAAGCAGCCTACTTTAATTTTGGACAGTGCTGATTGCTGGAAAAATGTTTTTGATAAGGAATTAAAATTTAGCCTCTTGACACTTCTAATTGTTACTCTGGGGTGGTGTGGGGGGGGGGTCAAGCAAGACAAGTCTAAATCCCTCTTTTAAATCATAATTTATCAAAATACTTCACAGCTTTCTCCTATTAAGACTAACCATCCTCAGTTCTTTATCCCCTTGTTCTTTGGTTGTGTTCTACTTTATCAACTTCCTTCCTGAAATGTGGTCATAGAACTAAGAAAGTATATAGTACTTTTCAAAAAATTTCCAATAAAATACTGCATAGGTAGGGCTATCTATATTTGGAACAGCTGCCTAGAGTGAATCCCCCCAAATTCAGATGCCATTCACTTATTCATTCACTCATTCATTCATTCATTCATCATTTATTCATTTAATTTTTTTTTTGGGGACTATGGGGGTTAAGTGACTTGCCCAGGGTCACACAGCTAGTAAGTGTCAAGTGTCTGAGACTGAACTCAGGTACTCCTGAATCAGGGCCTGGTGCTTTATCCATTGTGATACCTAGCTGCCCCTCAGAATGCTATTTAAAAAACTAAGCTAGTTCCTCTATGTCTTGAACGTTCTATTGGGCTAAAGAGAGAGGTAAAGCACAGTTAGCAGTGACTTGATGATAAAGAACATCTGAGTTTTATTTGTGTTTTTGGTTGTTTGTGAGAAGGAAGTAGACTTTCTCTAAAATTATTAGTTTGGAAATATAACCACTCATATACAGTATATACATTGAACCACCATGCCACCGAAGAACATGCCAAAATGTTAAAGATTTCTTGTCACAAGGCCCATCTAGTATTCCTGAGAGCTATAAGATAAATCTGATTTCATCAATACAATCACAGGAAACATCTGTAAGTAAATTACCTCTTCCAGGTCCAGAGCTATATCACAAGCTACTTGTATTCCATGTTCTGGAATACATCATTTATTCACCTTATTTCTACCTCTAGTTAAAAAATTATCACCCACCTGGATTTCTCACCTAAAACTCAATGTGTCTTAAATCAAGTTTAGTATTTTTCCACAAATAAATCCTTCTTTGTTAGTTCGCTATTTTCCTTTCTGGGATCACCAGTTTATTTAGACTTACTTTCATATTTGAAACTTTGGGTGTGGTCTGACTCCTCCTTTACTAAATCATATTGCTTCTACCAATGTAATATGTACTAATCATCTCACTTCCATCTTACTCTTTCACTACCACCAATCTTATACAAATCCTTATTATATACCCTCTCTGAACAACTGAAAAAAGACTCCATTCTTTTCTCCAAAATCACTTTCAATATACTTAATTGATTGATCTCTTTCAGATTTATCTTCCTTATACATGGATATGCTCATGTTATCACTCAAAACCTTTAAATGATTTTCTTCTGCCTAATGACTAAAATTCAAAACTCCTAGCTAGGCATTCACAGTCTTCCACCCTCTGGGGCCACCTGTCTTTCTAACTTTGTGTTCATTTTACTTGCCATATTGACTACTTGCTGTACCCCTAGAAACCTTTCTTTCTCCATATTTTTATTTAATGTTATTCCTTCCCCTTCAATCCTTGCTTTAACTCAAATGCAATCTCTTTTAGGAATCCTCTCTCTTCTCCTCTTCTCTCCTTACCTTGGAGTTTCCAGTACCACAGATCTAGTCTCTACCTTATCTTATTCCATTTTATACAGCTATATTTTTAAAAACTGTTTTAAATGGAAAAAAAATTTAGACAATTTTCTGTTGGCAAATTATCCATGATGAATTATCTATGATAAAAGAACTGATATACTATCTTTTGATAGAATTGATAGAATTGGACAGCCATTTGGCTGCCGGGCCGGAGTCAGGAAAACTCATCTTTCTAAGTTCAAATTTGCCTCAGATACTTACTACCTGTGTAACCTGGTTAAAGTCACTTAAACTGTTTGCCTTAGTTTCCTCATCTATATGATGAGCTAAGAGAAGGAAAATATCCAAACCACTCAGTATTATTGTCCCAAAAAACCCCAAATGAGGTCACGAAGAATCCACACAGCTGAAATCATTGAACAACAAAATACATTATTTGTGAATTCTTTTTTGCTAGGACTATTTACCATCTTTTATTTAGTTTACTATGCAGTTTATGGCTTGAGCTGTATAAATTAGAACATTTAATTACCTCTTCTATTCCAGAGGGAGGTTTGAGCAAAACGCTGAGGTAGGGATCTAGTTCTGAGACTAGGGTAGGCATTTCCAGATTGTACCTATCTGTCATCTCTTCATCACAAGAGAGATGACTTAAGGAAGCCTGTAGGTCCCCATATTTCTAAAAGAGGTTAAAGGCAGTAGATCTCAAAACTTTAGCAGGTAGGGACACCATGTCCTGGAATACATCATTTTATTCTCTTTATTTTCTGCCTCTAGTTACAAAGTTTCTGACAATGCATTTTATACCAAAAGCAACCTCTTTGTTAGGAGAGTTATTTAGTTACTCAGCATATATTAAGCTACTACTATTTTACAATATAATTCAAAATTTCAACTACTTAAAAGAAAAACTGCCTGTGATTTCATCTGTGTAGGAAACAATGGGAGAAAACCCTCTGTAATAATACAGATGTCAGTTTCTTCTACAATTTAGAGGCTTACAGAATTGTCTGGGGCATTAACAGATTAAATGACTTGTCCAGGGGAAGCATAATCAGTATGTTCATGGTAGCAGGATCTGACATCAGGTCCTCTTGAGTATGAAGTGTACCTATATCTACTACATCGCTAAGCCCTCTCTTCAGCAAACTCTAATGCAATAATGTAAATGTTTTATTTAAATTAATGCTTTTGAACTTCATTCTTGTTCTTTTAATTTAAAATAACACTTTATACTAATGGCACTTCAGTTCATTTTGTTCACCCCTCTTCAGCAATTTATGTGGCCCATTGTTGTAGTGCATTATTTTTTCATCTGTTGATTTACGAATTAATTATCATGCTTATCATCAGGTCAAACATAATCATTGAAGATACTGTCACTGATGCCTCAGATAGTATGTTCACTTAAATGAGATTTTCATTTTTACCCCCTATGGTAAATTAGTTTTTTTTTTTTTAGATATATATTTTTTATTTTTTTGTTTTTATTTTTGTTTTTGTTTTTGTTTTTTTGTTTTTTGTAGGGCAATGAGGGTTAAGTGACCTTGCCCGGGTCACACAGCTAGTAAGTATCAAGTGTCTGAGGCCGGATTTGAACTCATGTACTCCTGAATCCAGGGCCGGTGCTTTACCACTGTGCTATCTAGCTGCCCCCGGTAATTAGTTTTTAAAGAAGTTTGAAATGGGGATGCAGAGCTTGTCATCAAACATTGAAAATTTTCAGATTTTCTGATTAATATATTCTTATTAAAATAAGAATTGTTAATTGGTTTCTATGATGACAATGAAACTGGTTACACAGAGTGTCATAATGGAATAATATTTAGACTGAGAATTGTGAGGCTAGAATTCTGGTCTTAAATATGTTACTTCATATAAATCACTTAACCTATCAGAACCCATTTCCTTATCTGCAAAAATTGTTTAAATTTATATAGTAATTTGGGGCAGTTAGGTGGCACAGTGGATAGAGCACCGGCCCTGGAGTCAGGAGTACCTGAGTTCAAATCCGACCTCAGACACTTAACACTTACTAGCTATGTGACCCTGGGCAAGTCACTTAACCCCAATTGCCTCACTAAAAAAAAACAAAACAACAACAACAAAAATTTATATAGTAATTTACAGTATGCAGAAGGCTTTTTTTCCTCTAATAATATCCCCATTTTACAAATGAAGGAACTGAGACACAAAAGTTGTGACTTCTTACTTTATCTGATGCTCTTTTTCAACTCCTGTACTTAATGTGTAAGGCTTAGTTTTGTCTATTTGAAAAGTAGTACCATGTTATTTTTAAGATGAAAGCTTTAAAAATTAAAATTATTTAAATTATAATGTTTTCAGAAATAAACACATTCATTTATTTTCACTTATTTATTTATTTTTTGAAAAATCATTTAAGTCTTTATTAAATAGTCTTAGAGGTTAGATGAATAATGATGGAGAAAGAAGCCAGGGATCTACCCTCTCTCACTTAATTTCCCTTCAACATACAAAACACACATAAATCTTTACATAACATAGGACTTCAGTGGCCAGGATTGGAGGGAACAAGGAGGAAGCACTCTCCGGGAATGGGCCTGAACCCAGGGGTGCTACAAGACCTGAGTGAGGGGAAGCCTCTCCTGAAGGGTTATGCCTGAGCAGCTTAGAGATCAGCGGTCCACTTTGGTGATCCGTCTATAGGTCTCATGTGAGAAGAGCTTTCAAAAGGAGGATTTCCCACTAGTAGTTCATAGCACATCACTCCAATGCACCAAAGATCCACCCTTCTCATCATGTGTACATTCTTCAATCATCTCAGGGGGAAGCTATTCTAGAGTCCCACACATTGTCTTCCTCCTAAGGGTGGGAGCATGAGACAGACCAGCCAAGTCAGCAATCATGAGCTCTCTCAAAATTCTCGCCAAGGAGATTCTCAGGCTTAATGTCTCTGTGAATCACTTTCTTCCTGGCATCTGCCAGCTCCTCCATGATCGTGGCTGTTCATTGCTGGTCAAATGTATGGGCTCTTCTGCAGTTCCTTATAGAGTTCACTCCGAGGTGCATATTCAGAATCAGGTAGACCCAACGACGGTCATGGAACTAATTGTAGAGGCAAAGGATGTTGGGTGCTGAAGATGAGACTGGATCTCAATCTCTCTTCGAAGCTGGTGTTCTACACCCTCCTTCTCCATCTGAGACTCTGAAGAGAACCTTCAGTGCCACAATGAACTGGCTGTCCAGGTACACATTCCCAAACTTGCCCTTACCAGTGGTCACCCAATTTCAAAGTCATCAAATTTGAATGATGCACTTCATGATTCAGTTTCACAGTGCTGCTATCCACTCTCTCCTGCCAGTACAGCTGCTGGCTGGGTGCGTGAAAGACCTGAAACGGCTCTGGAACAATTCATGAGGAGGGTTGATGAGGGAGTGGCTATCTCTTTCTGGACTATCCTAAGGGGCAGGGCATTCAGGCTGGACTGAGGCGAGAGTTTGGGTCTCTGCTTCTCCTCCGAGTAGCCGGCACTGCAGTATAAGGGGAAAGCGAAGCTCAGTCCAGTCCCCAAAGGATACTCATTCGAATATCCCACTTCAGCAGCATTGGCTGAGCCTAAACACATTCATTTATAATAGTATTTTGCTATGGTTCTCTTCAAACTAATTGTCAAAAATAAGGTAGGGCTCTGCCCCCATACCACAGTCCTTCCAATGGCTCTGTAGCAAAGGTACAGAGATGTGATTAAAAGTCTGGAAGTTTTACCAGATTGGAGTGATGAATGAGCTACTGAAAGTGCTTCCAATCTAATGTGAAGAACATGTGAACACTAGTTATTCTTATGAAAAAAGGTACAGATAATTCCCAAAGAATTCCTTGTCTTATAAGTAATATCAGTGATCATCACAATCTGTTCACATCCAGGCTTTGAAGAGTAGACTTAATTCAAAGCAACAATTTCCATTGATAATCAAACATACTGAAATTATTTGATGTTGTCAATCCCACAGCAAAGATTCTAGTGTCACACCACTGAGTCACAGGATACTTAAGGTTGTTTGATGGGCAACTTTGAATACACTGCTGACAGGATTCCTGAAGCATATAAAGGCCTATATGGAGGAATACTTACTTTATACACTGGCAGTTAACAAATTGAAGGAGATTCCTTTGAAAATGATCACAAAGAGAAATAAAGGCAGCTCCTTGAGAAGTATTCCATTATGTCTCTGAGCTCCACGCTGATTTCCCAATAGAAGTTGCCTTTGCTACCATGGTATTGGATTCTCTCCTGATGCTAGATGACATGCTGTGGCTCAAGATGACTGGGCATCAAGAAATAGTGCTCTAGATAGTACTGTAAGTTCCAGATACGTGTTAGGAGTTTCATTCAAAAAAACTTTCTTTTGCTACTTTCAAAATTTAGCCAAAAAAAATATACTTCTCCCACAATTGCCTTGCTGAATGTTGAAGTATGACTGAAAGCTGAGAAAGATAATTCAGAAGTTTGGAGGATTACTAAGCCATTTTTGACTTAGACTGTAACATCTTACAAGACCAGTTAGAGAAGATTAAGGGGCCTAAGTCATTTTGTCTGAACTTTCCACTGGGGACATAACCTACTTAGTATTTTTCTGCCTAGGACATGTTCTATGGTGACCAAACATAGTTGAGAGGACAGTGATGGTCTTTGGTGAATCCACACCATTGTCAGTGTTTTAATCCTACATGTTCTGGGCTTCAAAAAGACACAGATCATCGGAGGGATGTACAATTTCTTCACTGGCTACCTAAAGACAAAAACTGCATGATTATCCTGCAAGATGGAACTAAGCTGTTCATGGAAGAGACAGAAATATGCCTTTGTGACGTTGTTGTCATTGTCAGAATGACTTTAGGTGTCTGGGAGTAGTGAGATCAAAGTGGTGTTTTCTAACTACCTGAGATACTACTGTAGAACCATCCAAGCAGCGCAGCTGCTTATTAGTGTTTATGGTAAAGTCCTAGAGATCATTCACTGTCTTTGATGTCACCAACATCCTTAATAATGCTTAAACTATGCATGCCAGAGTGGCATAAGGATACAGATATCAGTCATGAGGAGATCACTGACAACTTTGAAGCCTTTGTATGAGAACCAGCCATGGTACACATCAATGCCCTGAGAGATGATTCCAAATCCACATTCCTCATTGTATGTCTATGGGTGAGACCAGTAAGAGTCCCCGCAATAAGACAGGGCCTAGGACTTCTACACTAAGGTCTTCTCCATCCAATCTATCTGCAGGGTGGGCACAATTAGTTTGGTATTGAAAGGCAACAATGGGCCTGGCTATCTTCTTATTAGAGGCTGTTTAAATAAAGCTCAAATCCTTTGGGGGACATTTTTTCTGTACAAATTTTTTTAACACCATTCTTTTTGGGTTTTTTTGATAACTTTTTTTGGGAGGGGTGCGGGGGGGGGAATAAGGGTTAAGTGACTTGCCCAGGGTCACACAGCTAGTAAGTGTCAGGTGTCTGAGTTCAACAATTGGACTCAGGTCCTCCTGAATCCACGGTTGGTGCTTTATCCATTGCACCACCTAGCTGCCCCCTCCATATTTTTCTTTAAAAGGAGAAAATTCACAAAAATCCAAAGTTTATATACATTTTAAAAAATGGAATGCTATCACATATCAGGAAAAATTCTAATTCTTAGTGAGGACTATATAATCTCAATGTCATTAATTTATATTTGGTACTGTTAAGTACTAGACTGTTGTTTCCTTTATGGCATTGCATCTAAAATATTGTTTTCTATATTTCTTATCAATAAACTAAGCAATTTTTTAGCATCCTCTATATGCTCGGCATTGTCTTTAAAAAACGAAAATTTTTAAGAAATTACCTAGGAAAGTAACATATGCTTATAAGGGTATATGAATATACTTATCTATTTCATATTTCATAAAGGTAAATTTATTAGCATAACTTGCAAGAAGGAGGTACTAGCAGTTAGGGTGATCAGGAAGGCTTCCTATAAGGGGTGGCCTTGGCCTCTGCAGTATGCTTTGAAGGGAGGTCTCTAAGAAGCTCATATACGGAGGAAGTACATTCAGAACATAGAGGACAAATAGTAAGCCAATTTCGCTAGACATATGTACTTGACAAACAGACCAAGTAAAACTGAGAATGTTGAGTGTATAAAGAGGTAGAGTTAGAGTTGGCCTACTTGAAAAGTAGTACCTTATGGTATTTTTAAGATGAAAGCTTTAAAAATTAAAATTGTTTAAATGATATTGTTTTCACGATATAAACACATGTATTTATAATAATATTTTGTTATGGTTCTTTTCAAACTAATTTTCAAAATAAAAATAGGGCCATGCCCCCATATCTGAGGACTTCTAGTGACTCTGAAAATGTAGGCTGGAACCAAAGAGCTTTAAGTGACAGACAGAAAATTTGATTTTGATTCTAGGTGCTTTTATGTTCAAGGGAGGCACATAGTGACACCAGTGCTGTAGGAATATCGTTTTGGTAGCTGTGTACAGGATAGATTAACAAAAGAGATAAAAGGAAGGGAAACTAATTTTAAAATTTATGTTAAGTTTGGATTTAGCCATTATGTAATTACTTTCCCTCCTGTACTCTTCAATCTGGCCAAACTGATATTCTCTTTGTTTCTGACACATACATGACACTCAATCTCCTGTCTCCTATATCTGTCCACCTTCCTGGGATGTACCCCCTCCTATCTCTGCCTCAGAAAATCCCTGTAATCCTTCAAAATGCAGTTTAAGAACCACCTTTTCAATGAAGCCTCTCCTTATCTCCTTAATTGTTAGTGGGCCACTAGATGGAACAGTGGATACAATATTGGGCCTGGAGTCAGGAAGCTGTGAGTTTAAGTCTGGTCTCAGACAATAGTTTTATGAGCTTGCACAAGTCACATAAACCTAAATAGGGTAGCACCTACCTTCCAGGGTTGCATAAGTCTCACTTATGCTTAGCACAGTGCCTGGTAGGTGCTACCTAAAATGCTAAGAGTTGTTATTATTACATTCGTGCCAGTCCTCTAAAACCACCTTGTATTTAACTGATCTGAATTTATCCTTTTTACATATTTTATTCAGACACATATTCAGACACATACATACACATACACACATATATATATATTTCATACATCAGCTTCATAGAGACCTCCTTTCAAAGCAAGTTTTCTATATTAAATGTATTTGTCTTGTCCAATAGAATTTAAGTTCCTTGGGAGCAGGACCTGTTTCACTTGATTATTTGTACAGTTCCATAACTTAATACACTGTGTAGCACATAATAGGTAGTTAATAAGTGCCTTATTACTTGGTAGTAAGAAAATGAAGATGGTGAATGTGTACTCATAGTTCAGTGCATTTCATAGGAAAAAATAGAATAGTAGATCCAAGGGATAAAAGTCAAGGGGAAGGTTGCTTTATAATGGGGAAAGCTAGAAAGAAAAGAAAGAAATTATAATTTTAGGGTCGTTAGCAGGGTCCAATTGATGGGGGGGGGTGCGTGCGATGTGTGTGTAAGTGGTCGAGGAGATATTACTGTTTGAGGAGGTAGAAAGGAAGGAGATTAAGAGAGAAGAAGGGAAGGGGCAGCTAGATGGTGCAGTGGTTAAAGCACTGGCCCTGGATTCAGGAGTACCTGAGTTTAAATCCGGCCCTCAGACACTTGACACTCTACTAGCTGTGTAACCCCTGGGCATGTCACTTAACCCCATTGCCTGCAAAACAAACAACACCCCCCCCCCAAAAAAAAAAAAAAAGAGTAAAGAAGGCTATAAAGTAGAGGAGATGAGGCATGTATACTAATAATGAGACTTTTAAAAATAAGATGTAATAAATGCATAATAAGTTATGCTAACATTTATATAGTGCTTTATTGCTTTGCAAAACACTACCTTCAAACAAGCATTTATTAAGTACCTACTATGTGTTAGGATTTGGGAATCCAAAGATAAAACAAAACAAGCCCTTGCACTTAAGAAGCTTACTGTACTGGAAATATGTAATGTTTAATAAAAAAAGTATATCAAAGTTAATTCAGAAGGGGGAGAACACAATCAGAGAGATCAGAAAAGGCTTACCATAGGAAATTTGACTCGAGTTGATGGAAATTTAGGATTAGAATGATGATAACACATTGCATTCTAAGCATATAGTGTATCATTCCTTGTAAAGGCACTGAGGTGAGAATTGAAGTACTAAGTATGAGGAATTTAGACCAGCTTGGGTAAAATACAGAGAGAAATAATATGAAATATGTTTTCAGGGAGTTCTCCTGTGAGGTTGTACTGTAGGTATTATATGATCTTCATTTATTTATTTAAAAAATAAATAAGGAAAAAAATAAATGAGGAATTGAGGCCCTGAGCAGGTTAAATTACTTCCTCATCCTCATGTAACTCAACTCAGGCAGGATTCAAAATCAGGCATATATTAATCCCACAACCAGTGCTCCTTCCCCTATATCACACTGTTTTTATATACAAGAAGTATGTTTTGTGAGGAGACAGTCACTTCTTTTCCTCTACTTTGACTCTTGGCAGTCTTACCAGTTTTCATAATCTGTTAATGATCATTATTGAGGTGGTGACTTCTAATTTTATTCCTTCAACTCCAAACTCCACAACTCCATTCCACACATTTCCAACTGGCTATGTTAAATTTCACTTGGACATCCTAGAGAAACTTCAAACTCACAAAATCACAAAAGTTTTGAATAGGAATTCCCTATGCAATATCCCTAGCAATTTGTTACTGAGGCTCTCCTTAAAGATCTTTGGTTGTGAGAACCCATTATCTCTCAATCTTCTTCTGGTCCACTTTTGGTAGCTCTGTAAAGAAGTTGTTTCCTTACTTTCAACCTAAAATCTGCTTCTTCAGTGTTCACATATTATACTATAGAATCAAAGAAGGAGAATTTTCAAAACCCTCTCCTACATAACACAAAATACTTGAAGACAGCTGCTTATCTCCCCTATATCTCTCTTTAGGATAAATATCAATAATTTGATCAGCCATCCTTGTATGCCAGTCCTTTCAACCATCCTGTTCTCTTTCTTTGGATATGCTGTAATTTAATGCACTCTCTAAATATGGTTTTCAGAACTGAACACATGGAATTATTTTTATGGTCTGATCTGGAGACAGTATGATGACACAGTCTTCTGTTGCTTCTGTTAACACTATCAATATATTTAGTTTTTTGGCTCCATGTCACAATTTATATTGGCTTTTTTTAGTCCACCCCAAATCCCAAATTTCCAGTCCTAAATCAGTTTTGCTATGTCCGGATTCATGCATCCTGTTACTTGATTCTTGAAAATACCTAAATGTATTATTATTTTGCCTTTATCCCCATTAAATGTCACCATATTCGCTTTTGCCCATTGTTTCTACACTGTCAGGACATTTTTGAAACTTGATTTCTCATTTTATTATAAATCACATATTTAAAAATATGAAATATTTAAAACTATTTAAGATTCTCCTAATTAAATTATCCTGTGACACTGAATACTGGTAGAGCAAAAAATGTCTGGGAAAATACTAATTGAGGGCATAAAATTAGAGACTTATAGGACTCCTCTGAAACTTCATGACTATATACCCATAGTTTCTTTAAGAAATGAGTTAGAAGGCATTGGATGTAGCAGTCACTAAAAGACATGGAAATGAAATTAATTCTTAAGAGAAAAAAACTTGAATGACCACAGATTTAAGCCATTTAAGAATAATCATGTGTTCAAATAATCAGAAGAAGGATTAAAATTTTGAAGGAGGAAAAAATGAGAAAAAGATATCACATAGTTAAAGAATTCCAAATGGATCTTTTTAAACATGTTACTAACTCCAAAAGTTGAGATATGGAGAAAAACAAAACTTTAAAGGACGTTTCCCTGATAGAAACAGTCATCACAAAGGGGAGCAGAATACTTGTCTCAGCAAGTATTTATAAGCACTGGGGATGTAAAGACAAATTTAAACACTCCCTGGGAAACAAACATATATAGATATATTTATAAAAAAGGTAAATTTTGGGGTGAGAAGGCACTAGCATAGAAACAGGAGATTGGCACTTGAGTTGAACTCTGAAGGAAAGCTACGAGATTTTAAGAGTACCAGTTGGCAAGATAGAGCATTGTATTTTGGGACAGGGGCATGTGCAGGAAAATAGAATGTCCTTGTGTGAGGAGCAAGCATGGACTAAAAAGTGAGTAAAGAATGTGTGGTATACCTGGAAAGGACTTTATTTGTGTTTTAAAATCTTTTTTTTTTTTTAAATTTTAAGTGAGACAATTCGGGTTAAGTGACTTGCCCAGGGTCACACAGCTAGTAAGTGTTAAGTGTCTGAGGCCGGATTTGAAACGCAGGTACTCCTGACTCCAGGGCCGGTGCTCTATCCACTGCACCACCTAGCTGCCCCCAAAATCTTTTCTTTTTGTCTCGCCCATATTTGCTAGTGTATCTCCAGTCTCTTCCCTGTCATCCCTTATGAAGAATATTAAAGCTAGGAAGCTGTTGAATGAATTTAACTAATATATTAGAAAAGTTTTGCACACTGTCTCCACCACTCCTGGGCTCCCTAGCTGTTCAAGAAACAAGGGGCCTAGAGGCTAGGGGGCCTCCTCTTATAAAGAACTTTAAATGCCAAATAGGTGTTTGTATGACTGTAAGGTTGTGAACTCAGATGAGTAGAAGGATTGTCATCCTCTCACCAAGAAGAGGGAAGTTCAGAGGAATGGAGGCTTTGGAGAGAAACATAATGAGTCTTCTGATAGAATAATATATTCGTTAAGATTTCCACTCGTTAGGCTGTAAGGTAATTTGCAAAGCATCATATAGGACTCATTTAAAATTTACATAAAAGGCATAAAAAATTAGAGTTTTAAGATAATAAAATAATTTGGTCTTTAATAAATTATTTTAATACAAGCTAGCAGTCCACCTGTTTTGCAGTGTTAATTCTATTAAGGGCAATTTGTTTTATAATCTTATAGTTTGTCAAGATGTTCTGTTTCATATAGTATGAGATGATCTAGCTTTATAATTTTCGGTCCTGGTTTTAAAAATGTATTCATAATAGGGGCAGCTAGGTGGCACAATGGATGGAGCACCGGCCCTGGATTCAGGAGGACCTGAGTTCAGATCTGGCCTCAGACACTTAACACATTACTAGCTGTAGTGACCCTGGGCAAGTCATTTAATCCCAATTGCCTCACCAAAAAAAAAAATGTATTCATAATTCTGTTTCTGTTTTTCTTAAACACCAGTTAAATATTTTAATCTAGTAAATATTTCAATAGAATTCTTATATTAAATGGTTATTTTAATAAGCTTGGTAGTGCTTTTCCTGTGTAAATTTCACTTATCTGTATTGTAATTAAAGATATGGAAGAATTCTCTTCCTTATTTTTAAATTGAATTATATAAACAATTTCTTTTTTGCCACACCTATAATTTAACATTTATCAAATAATAGCATACTTTGTAAAAATGCAAAGAAAATAAACCATGCTTTTGATGTTGAAACAAAAAAATATAGGGGAAGATGTTGGATGATTATAAGCTATACCATCTCACAAAATAATGAAAACAGATAAACAGAAAGGCAAATGTATAAAGAGTATTGCATGAGGTGGAGCTAAATCAGATCACTTGTAGATAAAACCAGAAGGAAAAAAAGAATTAAGATGAGGTTGGATCTGCAGGCCTCATTGTAGTGATTTTTTCTCAGTGGTGACTAGAGAAGCATATTTATACTTTATTTAGAATTTGGTTTACAGAAGTTATAGCAAGCAATTAAGAGAAGAAGTAAAAAAAGAATGGTCATCATAGCTAAATAAATATACAAGCAATGTGGACTGGTGGCAACACAATTTTAAAAGATTACAGGGACTGATGATCAAAATATTTGAAGGAGAAGATTTCCAAAGAATGGAAATCTTTAAGGAGTGTTGTTGTCTGTGCATTGGGAACATCTTAGTTGTGAAGGCCTGCAATACACAGAGCCCCAGGGGCAAGAGTGCTGCTGGCTCCATGTCGTCGGGGTAAGTCATAATCTTCCTGGAATCTGACTTTCACATCTGTAAAATGTTGATTGGACTAGATGGGCTCTGAAAATCTCTTCTAGTTCTGGGTGATTATATATGGAGAATGCTCCTGTGATCTTTTAGGATTATGGATTACTGATTTTTATTGTTGTATTTATTTGATAGAAAAAAATTGTTGTTCTAATGGCTATCATCATTTTGTTATGTGTTAAAATTATACAAGATTCTGTGACATGATCATGGAAATCACTTTTCTCAGTGATTTGTGAAATATTGATATCAAGTATAATGTAAAGAACAGTCAGTCAACAAGGCATCTATTAAGAGCCTACTATATGCCAGGCACTGTATGATGTATTGGGGATACCAAAGACGAAAATGAAGCAATCCTCACTTCCTGATCTTATATTCTATTTAGGAGACAACATATAAAGTGTGTAGAGAATAAAATACAAAGTGTAAGGGCCAAATTTAATATGAGGAGAGTTAATTGGGTGGCTCGCCAAATATTGGGGTTCAGAAAATAATGAGGGACCTCTAGGTCTAAAGGTTCCTCCCCTCTGAACTGCCTTTTTTAGTTATTTCTCCAGGCCAATAAGAAAGGAGATTAACAGCCTTTTTTTTCCCAAACAATCAGGTTTTATTAAAAGTCAAGGTCAAGGAAATAGAGAAAGAGGAAAATGAATACTCTCCCTGGCCTCTAGCAAAGGCTATCTCACAACCCAAACTCGCTTTAAGCTCAGCTAATTCAAAGAGCTGGATTTTATTAACTCACCAGCAGGGGTCTGTAATTTCTTTGGAGTCAGCTGTTCAGCCTGTCTCCAGTCTGCTCCAAAAGCTTCTCCCAGGCCAGAGAGAGAGAGCGATGCAAGCGAGCCAGTGAGCTACTTCTGTTGGGGTCCCCCTTTCTACTTCTTTCTCCCTCCCCCAAAGGGGAGGTCCTTCAAGTTGTGTGGCTGAGACTTGTTCCCCTGTTGATGACACAGTCCACAGCTCTGAGGACACTATCGGGGTTGGCCAAGTTAGACTAGGTTTAACAGCGTGGGCCAGGTGTGGCTCAAATCTATCATCAGTAGTTTCTCATTCACACCCAATTCAAACACTACTAGATCAATCCAGTTGGACCCCTGGGCGTCTGCCAAATTCCATTATTTTACACATCCTCCCACTTTGTTTCTTTGAGGAACATGAGTGGTTTCCTTGATAAAACAGTAAAAAATAACAGACTATAATACCCTATGCTAACAAACAATATGTTAATAACATTATAGGAAGCGAGCAAACCGGGGAAATTTGTCCAGAGGAGCAGTCCCTCATGAATCCACGCTTTGACAATCTCTACAGAGGGAGGGCCTCTTGCAGAGAATACATATTACAGATGGTGTATATAATAACAGAAGGAAAAACCAAAACAAAACTGTTCATTTAAAGTCTTTGAAATCTTGTCTTCTTTGAGTGTTGAGATGTCTCAGGGAAACTGGACTCTGGTCTGGACTCTGGTTGTCTCTAGACTCTTTTACTTCTTTAGCTGTTGATTCTGCCAAATTCCCATTATTTTACTACAAAAGTAAATTCAGGGTAGTTAGGGAGGTAATATACTATCAATTTGCATCAGGAAAAGTTGGGGCTTGCAGAGGGTGATGGATTCTGTGAGGTGAAATTGAGAAGTGAGTGTATTCCAGGTGTGGGTGATGGTCAGTGTTAGGGTAGGGAGATTAGAGGTAGAGTTTTGTATATGAGGAAAAGAGAGAAGCCAAGTTTTCCTGAACTGTAGGGTATAAGGAAGGGTGATGAATCAACTTAAAATGTTCACTAGTATACTATGATGAGCATAAGTAAACAAATTCCTTGATGATCATGAAGCTCTCTAGTGGGAATAGATGATATCATATTAATTTTGTATCTTGCCCTGTAACACTACAAAGCCTCCTTAGTGAAATTTGCAGTAAAATGAGATTGGTTAAACGATGGAAAAATAAATTAGATGAAAATAATATATTGTCCATATGATATATGTCTGAATCAGCAGCCCATTGAGGTTAGTTCTTTTTTAGGTATGTGTATGAAAGACTGACACATAAAAGCAACGAGCTATGGCAAAAATTAAGTAGAATCATTTAAGTGCCTACTTATGTCAGCACCATTTTAGACCCTCAGGTACAAAGCCAAAATGAAACCGTCCCTGCTCTCAAGGAGTTTGCATTCCGTTGGGGAGAAATAGATTTATGGGTTGGTCAAAATAGAAGAAAATTGATTTTTAAGGTTAGAGAACTGGTAGGTGGCAGGAAATGAAAAAGGAAATTATGTATAGAAGGGTGGTTCATGACCTGAATCTTCAAAATAAAAACCTAGTAATTCTAAGAATTGGGGAGAAAAGAGTACATGCTGGGTGTGGGGGATAGCCAACAATGATTGTAGATAGAGCATCATGAAATACCAGAAAAGTTGTCTAGTATGCCTTTACCATAGAGTCCAGGTATAGGGAAATAATGTATAAGGTTGAAAGGGCAGATTGAGTCCCAGTTATGAAGGGCTTTAAATGCCAAACAGGTTTTTATACCATCCTGAACAGTAATAAGATCCACTGGAATTTATTGAATATAAAAGTGACGTGTCAGACTTGCACTTTGACAGCTGTGTGGAGAATGGATTAGAGAGGGGATGAAACTTGAGGCAAGGAGTTCAATTAGAAAACTTTGGCAGTAGAAACAAATAACAGATAATGAGGCCCGAAACTCGGGTGGTAGCTGTGAAAGGAATAAGAAGCTAGAGAAGGTTGTGGGAGGTAAATAAAAAGATTTGTCAACTAACTGGATAAGTGGGCTAAGAGTGAGATTAATAAATCTGAGATAACATCTGAGATTATGAGCCTGGGTGACTAAAAATAATGTAGTTCCTTGATAGAAATTGGGACATTTGGAGAGACAGCATGTAGTCTTGAAATAGTATGGCTTAGGATTCAGGAAAACCTGGGTTCTGTTTTTGTCTCTTCACATATACCACTGCTACTTATGTGTAAGTCACTTAACCTTTGTTGCCTTAACGGCAACTCTCTAGAAACCCTAAATTGGAGAGTCAAGGCCAGTTTGAATTAGTAAAGTTTCCTCATCAGTAATTCTCTAAACAATAAAATCATAGCCCTAGTTCCCATCCACCATTATCATATTCCCTCAAAAGGGAAGATCAGAAGGGAGGTGGCTATCAGAGGGAAAGTTAATGCTTATTTATTTGGACATATTGTGTTTAGGGTTTTTTTGTTGTTTTCTTGTTTGTTTGTTTTTTGCAGAGAGGGTCTAAGTGACTTGCCCCAGGGTCACACAGCTAGTAAGTGTCAAGTGTCTGAGGCTGGATTTGAACTCAGGTCCTCCTGAATCCAGGGCCAGTGCTTTATCCACTGAACTTCCTAGCTGCCCCGACATATTGTGTTTGATACTTACAAATTGGAACATGTCTAGTAATAGGCAGTTGGTAATGTAGGACTGGAGCTCAGGACTAGGGGGTAGATTTGAGATTTATCTGGCTGGAGGTGATTATTTCATACACAGAAATCATAAAGGGAAGAGATCAGGGCCCAGAACAGAGCAGATACAATTATTGGAGCTGATAATGGATGATGATCCAGCAAAGGAGTCTAAGAAAAAGTCATAGGGTAGGAGAATCAAGAGAAGGGAGCATCATGATAACCCAAAGAAAGTAGATTTTCCAAGAGGGGAGGGTGATTAACAGTGTCCAATGTTCAGAGGTCTCCGGACTCCACTTTTATCTGGATAAGGGTTCCACCCCTGTGACCTTGGGCTTTTATTGATAAGTATTTTACTATATATCGCACCTCACACCATTCCACCTTTCATGCCCTTGTTGTACACTTGCTGTGCACATCCTGTACACTTATCTTCTCTTCTCCTTTCTCCTAACCAAACTCTGGCTTAGAAAACAGTAATCAAATGAACACTATTGTTCCTAGCAAGACTTCTCATTTAAATTGCACTATCTAGTCATTCATTATTCTCTCTATAAAATACTCCTCTCTTCCCACTACTCTTGAGCTGTTGTTTTCCCTCTTAGACCCATAAGGTTTTTGAGGGCAGAGACAGCCTTACTTGAATTTGTATCCCCAGTGCTTTAGCGCAGTTCTTGGCAAATTGCTTACAAGTAGTTTTTCAATCACTCATTTATTTATGTGGTATAATTAGACTTGGATTACACTTGGGAAATTGTACAGTGTGCTTAGTTTAAACTACTATAATCCAAACGTGAATGGGAAGAACAGGTAACAGGGTGATAGGCTTCAGCGTGTTTATGAAATTTGTCCTGTGAGTGGGATTGGTGTAGAAGAAATAACCTAGTATATACATGACCATTAAATCATATAGATCAGTCAGCAAGAATGAGAGACAGCTGAAATGGCCTATTTTGCCTCCAAAGAATAGAAAGAACCAAAGGAGGTCTTCTAGCCCATTTGCTATATTTTTCTTGGAGAATTTGTGAAAAGAACTGGATAAGATTCACACTGGATAAGAAGGTATGGATGGATTGGGAAAGGACAAATCCATACCAGTGACTTCATAACTTCATTTAAGAATAAACTTCTGTTCAGTATAAAATAAAATGAGTTATGCTTTTTTTTTGTAGTTCTTTATATAGTAAATACTGTTTTCCTCTGAAGATAAGGAATAGGATCACAATTTCAAAACTGGAAAGGACCTCAAAAGTAATTTTGTACAACTCATACCTGTAGAAGTATCCCCTCTATAATAAACATGACAATCATTTGTCCAGCCTTTAAATAGTTCCAATGAGGGAGTTTCCAATATCTTCCAAATCAACAACAATTTATTATTAAGTGCCAGTAATGTGCAGGCAAGTGCTAAAAGCTAAAGATACAAAGACAAAATGAAAAAAGGAGCTTACATTTAAAAAATATATATTTTCCCCCCAAATTACACTGTAAATAATTTCTAACATTCATTTAAAAATTTTATTTTATTTTATTTATTTTTTGCGGGGCAATGAGGGTAAAGTGACTTGCCATGGTCACATAGCTAGTAAGTTGCAAGTGTCTGAGGCTGGATTGAACTCAGGTCCTCCTGAATCCAGAGCTAGTACTTTATCCACTGTACCACTAGCTGCCCCAATATGCCGGTTCCTTTATTATTTATACTTAAGTTCAAATTTTCTCCACTCTCTCATCTTCCTCCTCCCTGAGACAGTAAGCAATTTTATTTTAGTTATGTATTTTTAATCATATAAAATATTCTTTCATATTAATCATGTTGTGAAAGAAGACAGACCCAAAGGGAAAGACACAAAAACCGTACACATACAAAATACAGAAAGTGAAAAATAGTATGCTTCAATCTGCATTCAGACTCCATCATTTCTTTCTCTGGCGGTGGATAGCATTTTTCATCATGAGCCTTTGGAATTGTTTTTAATCATTGTCCTTGCTGAAAATAGCTAAATTATTGATCATCATGCAATATTGCTGATACTGCTGTACCATATTCTCTTATTTCACTTTGCATCATTTCATATAAGTCCAGGTTTTTTTGAAATGTGCCGTTCATTTCATATACCACTTGTTCAGCCCATTCCCCATTTGATGGATATCACCTCGATTCCAATTCTTTGCCAATACAAAAAGAGCTGCTATAAATATTTTTGTACAAATAGGTCCTTTATCCTCCTCCCCCCTTTCTTTAAATTCTTTTTGAGATACAGGTCTACTAGTAGTGTGGTATTACTAGAGCAGAGGATAGGCACTGTTTTGTTGCCCTTGGGGCATAGTTCCAAATTGCTTTCCAGAACAGTTCCACCAACAGTGCATCTAATGTCCAATTTCTCATATGTCCAACATTTATTATTTTCCTTTTCTTTCATATTAGCCAATCTGATAGTTGTGAGGTGATACCTCAGAGTTGTTTTAATTTGCATTTCTCTAATCAATAGTTATTTAGAGCATTTATTTATACTGGTTAGATGGCTTTGATTTCTTCTTCTGAAAACTGCCTGGTCATTTGTCTGACCATTTATCACTTGGAAATGATTGTATTATTATACATTTGAATCATTTCTCTATATATTGAGAAATGAGGTGCTTGCTGTAAAAATGGTTTCCCAACTTTCTCCTTTCCTTCTTTTTTTGGGTGGGGGTGGGGCAATGGGGGTTAAGTGACCTTGCCCAGGGTCATACAGCTAGTAAGTATCAAGTGTCTGAGGCAAGGATTTGAAGGATGCCTTCACCCCTGCTCTTACTGGGAAACGATTTTTAGCTTATCCCAATTGGAGATTATGCATGTTGATGCTTTTAGATAGATACTATTATCATTTAAGAAAAATTATTTATGTGTTCTTTAGTGTTTTTAAATAGGATAGGTGTATTTTTCAAAGGCTTTTTCTGCATCTATTGAGATAATTATATGATTTCTTATGGTTATTGGTCATGGTCAGTTTGTGTTTTGAGAGTTTTCATGCCTATTGAACCAACCTTGCATTTTGTATTTATTCTCTACACACTTTTATGTGTTGTCTCCTAAATAGAATGTAAGATCAGGAAGTGGAGATTGCTTCATTTTTTGTCTTTGTATCCCCCAATACATCATACAGTGCCTGGCATATAGTAGGCTCTTAATAGATGCTTGTTGACTGACTGCTCTTTACATTATACTTGATATCCCATCTGGTCATATTGTGTAATACCTTGTGATATATTTTTGTGATCTCTTTAGCTAGTATTTTATTTAAAAATTGTTCATCAATATTTATTAGGGACTAATATAGTAATGTTGTACATAATTGTACATGTATAACCTATGTCTGATTGCTTTCCAGCTCAGGGAGAAAGGGAGGGGAAGGAGGGATAAAATTTGAAACTCAGAGCTTTAAATAAAAATGTTTATTATTTTAAAAAATATTCATTAGGAAAAATGATCTATAGTTTTCTTTCTGTTTTGATTCTTCCTGGTTTATATTTGTTGTAAAATGAAATATTTGGTAGAATTTCACTTGTGAATCCATTTGACCCTGAGGAGTTTTATTTATTTATTGATGACCTGTTCAATTTCTTTTTCTAAGATGGAGTTATTTATTCTATTTCCTTTTCTGTTAATCTGGGCAATTTATATTTTTGTAAATATTCAGCCATTTTGCTTAGATTCTCAGACTTATCGACGCAGTTGGGGAAAATGGTGCTTAATTATTACTTTAATTTCTTCTTTGTTTGGTGGTGAATTAATTTTTTTTTCATTTTTGATACCAGTAATTAGATTTTCTTCTTTTGTTTTAATCAAACTAACCAATGCTTTATTTTATTGGATATTTTACTCTATAAAACCAGCTTCTAGTTTAATTTATTAGCTCAATGGCTTTTTTTACTTTCAATTTTATTAATCAGTCCTTTGATTTTCAGAAATTCTAATTTGGAGTTTAATTGGGGATTTTAAATTGTTTTTCTTGTGTTTTTTAGTTGTAGGTCTGATTCATTGATTTTCTCTTTATATTATTGATGTAAGCATTTAGAGGTTGTGATGATTAAAATAATTACAAGAAAATCAATTTTAATCAATCATGACTGGTAAGAGATTGACAAAAATGGCTCCTTAACCTCTCCTATTTCAGAAAGGCTGTTGTGCCCACAGCAAGGATGGTAGTGGGGGTGGGTGACTCTGAATCTCCAAGATATTGGTAAGAAATAATCATTTCTCACAAGATATAAAATTTCCCCTAAATATTGCTTTAGCTGCATACCATAAACTTTGGTATGTTGTCTCATTTTTTGGTCATTCTTGTTGATGAAATTGATTGTTTCTATGATTTTTCTTTGATCCACTCATTCTTTAAGATTAGATTATCTAGTTTCCATATAATTTTTAGTCTGTCTTTCCTCATGATCTGAAAAGGATTAATTGATCTACTTTTGTGCATTTCAGTATGAGGTTTTTATGCCCTAATACATGGTCAGTTTTTATGTAGATGCTGTGTTCTGCTCAGAAAAAGGTATATGCTTTCCTGTCCTCATTCAGTTTTCTCTAGAGGTCTCTCCTATTTTTCCTAAAATTATATTTATCTCCTTAACTCTTTTCTTGTTTATTTTGTGGTTAGAGTTATTTAGTACTGAGAGGAGAAAGTTGAGGTCTTCCACTAGTGTGGTTTTACTCTCTATTTCCTACTTTAACTTCTTTAGAAATGTGGATCCTGTACCACTAGACGTATTTATTTTTAGTATTGATTTTACTTAAATGTCTGTGGTACCTTTTAGTAAGATGAAGTTTCCTTATCTCTCTCTCTCTCTCTCTCTCTCTTTTTGAGAGGCAGTGATGGTTAAGTGACTTGCTAGTAGGTGTCACAAGTGTTTGAGGCCAGATTTCAACTCAGGTCCTCGTGAATCAGGGCAGCTGCTTTATCCACTGCGCACCCAGCTGCCCCTCTTCCTTATCTCTTAATTAGATTTATTTTTGTCTTTGCTTGTCTGAGAACATGATTGTCACCCCTGCTTCTTTTATTTCAGCTTGAATTCATAATAGATTCTGCTCTATCCTTTTACTTTTACTCCTGTGTGTGTCTCTCTGCTTCAAATGTGTTTATTGTAACACAACACTGTAGAATTCTTATTTTAATCTGCACTGCAATCTGCTTCAATTTATGGGTGCAGTTCAACACATTTACATTCACAGTTATGATTACTGTGTATTTCCTTCTATTCTATTTTTCCCCTGATTCTTGCTCTTTCTTTTTACCCTTTCCCTCCTCACCAGTATTTTTGCTTCAAATGACTACTTCCCTTTGTCTTCCCTCTTATATCAGTTCACCCCCTTTTCCTTGCCCCCCCATTCCCCTCCTAATTCCCTATATGGTAAGATAGATTTTTATACCTGAGTGTGTGATTTCCTCTTTGAGCTGAATCTGATGAGAGTAAGGTTAAAGTAATGCTCACCCCTGTCTCCCTCCTCTCATTGTAATAGGCCTATCTTGCCTCTTCATGTGATAAAATTTACCCTATTCTACCTCTTTCTTCCCTCTTCTCCCAGTGAAATTCTTCTTACCTCTTAACATTTTTTATATCATCCCATCAAAGTCAATTTATACCCACACCCTCTATATATACTCTTTCTAACTGTCCTAATAAGACCTGGAAGTATCATCTTCATCTTTAGTTATGTGTACACTTTTTGTTAAACAGTTTAACCTTATTTTTTTTCCCTTTTTATGCTTTTTTTGAGTCTTTATATTTTTATGCTTCTCTTGAGTGTTCCATTTAAAAACTGAATTTTCTGTTTAGCTTTGGCCTTTTCTTTTTCTTTTTTTTTAGTGAGGCAATTGGGGTTAAGTGACTTGCCCAGGGTCACACAGCTAGTTAAGTGTCTGAGGCCGGATTTGAACTCAGGTACTCCTGACTCCAGGGCCGGTGCTCTATCCACTGCGCCATCTAGCCGCCCCAAGCTTTGGCCCTTTTCATCAGGAATATTTGAAAGTCCCTAGTTTTCATTGACTGTTCATTTTTTTTCTGTTGAAGTAGTTCAGGGAAAGCTTAGTTTTGGCTGCATAGTTGATTCTTAATTATAATCCAAATGCCTTTTTCCTTCTGGAATATTATATTCCAAGCCCCTCCAATCTTTTGATGTAGAAGGTCCTAAATACTGTGTGTATAATCCTGACTGTGGCTCCTTAATATTTGAATTGTTTCTTTCTGGCTGCTTTCAGCATTTTCACTTGATCTGAAAGTTCTGGAATTTGATTATAATATTCCTGGGAGTTTTCATTTTGGCATCTTTTTCAGGAGGTGATTGGTGGATTCTTTTAATTACTGTTTAACCTTCTAGAATATCAGAACAGTTTTCTTTGATAATTTGTTGAAAGTTGCTGTCCATGTACTTTTTTTGATCCTGGCTTTTAAGTAGTGCCAATAATCTTAATACTCTCCCCTAGGTCTATTTCTCAGGTCAGTTTTAATTTTTTCTCTTTTTTTTTGATTTTCTTTTATTGTTTCTTGATATCTCAAAGTCATTAGCTTTGCCTTGCCCAGTTCTAAGTTGTTTCCTTTTTCATTTCCCCAATTGTACTTTCTGAGTTATTTTCTTTAATTGAAATTATTGTATCTCCTTTTACATTTGGCCAATTCTGCTTTTTTAAGGATTAGTTTTCTTTGGTGAATTTTTATCATATCCTTTTCCATTTTTTTGTGCCTTACCCTAGCTAGTGACTCTTTTTTTCATGTATTCTACTTACTCATTCCCTTTTCTTTCCCCAATTTTAAATTCTTCCTTTCTTTTGTAATTTAAAAAATCCTTTTTGAGCTCTTCTAAGGCATTATTTTTTTTTGGGGGTTGCATAACCAACTCCATTTTTCTTTGAGGCTTTGCTTATAGGTGTTTTTCTTTGTTTATTTTTTGGTTTTATGCTAATTTTTCCAGCATATTTTCTCACTTCTAACTTAGGCTCAGTGGGGCAGCTAGGTGGCACAGTGGATAAGCATTGGCCTTGGATTCAGAAGGACCTGAGTTCAAATCTGGCCCTCAGACACTTGACACTTACTAGCTGTGTGATCCTGGGCAAGTCACTTAACCCCCCATTGTCCTTTAAAAAAAAAATAGCCTGTTAAACTTATGCTCTGCTCCTAGGGTCAGGGGGCTCTGTCCAAAGCTTCTTGTGCCAGGGGGTTAGCCTCTGACAGTTGTACTGGCGGCCTCAGGAGTTTGGTTACCTACTTCATGGGCTCACCTGGCCTGGTTGTACCTGATACAAATGGGGCTTCTTGGGCTTGTAGCTTGGCTCCTGTGTGGGGCCACTGGGCCTACCATACTTGCTCAATAGCTCTTGAACTATGACTGAAGGTCTCATGCTTGGCTGGCTGTGCCTCTGGCCTGCTGAATTGGCCTTCAGGACCCCTGTTAGTGATTTGTGCTGGGGCTAGAGCCTCATGCTGGCTTGTCTGGACACTGCCTGCCCACTGGGCTGTGTTCTCTTTTTGTCTAACTGAGACAGACCTTTACTGAAGTCCCTTCTAAGTTCATATTAGACTTGAAAATTGTCATACCCTATCTTTTTTTCCCCCCTTTTTTTCTTTTTTTTTGGGCAGTGAGGGTTAAGTGACTTGCCCAGGGTCACACAGCTAGTGTCAAGTGTCTGAGGCCGAATTTGAACTCAGGTCTTCTGAATCCAGGGCCGGTGCTTTATCCCCCACGCCACCTCGGTTGCCCCCTTATCACTCATCTTTTTTGTGGGTTTTGTCACTCCAGAATTCATTTTGAGGTACGATTGAAAGTTGTTTCAAGGGAAATTGAAGACACTCAGATTCTTTTCTTCACCATCTTGTTTTTGCCTCTAGAATTTCATTACTTCTATAGGAGTGTGTTAGCAAAATTGTTTTAAAAATATATTTTTTCATAATTATATTTAAATATAATTTGTTTTCTTTGCAAGCCTTTGTATTTTTATTTTTATGATTTTTTAAATACCATTCTGACAAGAGGTTAATGAACTTTTCCCAGACTATCAAAGGGGTTCAATGACTTCAAAAAGAGTTTCAGTCTTTTGATTAAAGGATACTTCCTGTCCTTTCTCTGAATCTTTTGAAATGTTGCCTTTTAAACTTTTAGAGTATACATTCTACTCTTCTACCTTTCCTCTCTCCAGTTCATAAATTCCAGGATAGATGGATGCTTTCTCCCAGGACTTCCTTTATATATATAAATAAAGGCTTTAAAAAATATATTATATATATTTTTTAAACTATATATATATTATAAAACTACTGCTACTATTTCCTTCTTACTGGTGAATATCATACTCAAGATATAATTTTGCCCTTGATATTTCCTACAGTTTTTGCAGGACAGAATTATTAAGTCAAAGACAAATCACTTATTTACCTCTTCTTGCTTTTGTTGAGAGATCTCCAGCTGATGGCCAGATTATTGGAGCCCCACTTCCCAGAATCGGGGCTCTATGCAGTCAGTAACTTTGAATGTTCATCTATTTCCTCTTTTTGACCAAGTGGTCTGTGAAGTCTCTAATGCCATCGCTCTGTCTCTTGCTTCATTCATCGTTAACCAAATGTTTTCTATAATGATTCCCACTCTGGTTCCTGGATTTCCTTACATAAGTACCATCTTCTAAATGTAAGTTGCTACTGTAATTCTCTCCAATTTACCTGTATGTTTCTTTAGAATATAATTAAATTCATTAAAATATATTTAGAATTGCCTTATTATTGACACCTGTAATTATCCTATTGACTAAAGCTCAGTAATTCTTTTTAATAGAGATCTGGTTATTAGTACATCAGATAATATTAATTTTTTACTATATATCTTATATTAATTATTTTCAGTTGGAGAAGATATCAAGAAGTATTATTATAACCGATATTTTACTACTATGTACTAAATGTATGGTATTTCCAAAATTTATACAAAGTAATATTTAGATATTTAAAAATTATTTATCTTCCTTTAGAAAATGAATACATGGAACCGTTTAATTGTTGGTATTTGATGATTTGAAAAGCATTGAGATGTAGACATTTGAAAAATTCTAAATTGACTTTTGAAATTAATCAGTTATTTTTTTCAAAGTAAGCTTGTCTAGTATGAACAAAACTGAAGAAAAACAACAAACAACTTTATAGCATATAGGTATATTTTCATTATTTTTAGTTTTAACAAATTAATCATTCATTGGTTCTGTAGAATTGCAGGCTAGAAGCTTGATTTGTTTTGTACTTCTTAATCTAGTCTTACCTATTTGTCAGTAGTGGTGATATGTAATGGATAGTCATTATTGAACATGATTCCATAAAAAAGCAAAGGTATAAATTCTTTGAGATTGTGTATTTAAAGTACAAAGATTATAATAAATTACATTCATTTTAGCAATTGAAAACAAAGCATTTTTAGTATATATTTACCAGTCCTTAGAATCAGATCAAATAAAATCTGGCCTATTTACTATAGTAAATTTGTGAATGCTTTACAGCTATAAAATAGTTGTATCATCAATAAAAAATAATTATACCTTAAAAGTTTAAAAATAATTAATTTTAAAATCTCTTTTCAGTTTTGGAAAGATATTGTAGATGATAATGAAGTACGAGATCTCATTTCTGACAAAAACAAATCTCAAGGTGAGATAGTAATTGTCAAATAATTAAATATTTTTCTAAATCAGTAAGAACATTTATGTCTAAATTTAATATTTTTCTGTCACAGAAAATACATCAGGAGAATGGATTTGGGAATCTTTATTTCATCCACCTCGCAAGCTGGGCATTAACGATATTGAAGGACCAACGAGTACTTCAAATAGCAGTGATTTTGCGAAATCTCTTTCTTTGAGGAGGGCAATGTTAACTTTTTGGCAGCTCAATCGTACTTGTCTTCGTTTCTATTACTTTCTGCTCATAGTCATTTTATTTCTTTAAGGCAATTGGGACTTGACACATTAGGAAAATATTGCAGCAGAGGTAAGGACCATCATAATGAAGGAAAAGCATTCTTTATAACTTGGTTTTAGACTTTTAACTTATCAATATATTATTTTAAAAGAAATGTATTAATATTCCTTATTTAAAATTCACGAAAGAAAGGGAGGAGGGAAAAAGGAATCAAAAAATTTACTCTTGGGATTTTATAGAAAGAAAGAAGCTAAACTAAAGGTGTTTAAGTATATGAAGTTTTTATTAATGGCACTTCCATTTTAACAATTGTATATTTCAGTAGCACAACTTAACAAATTTTAGCAGTTTTTTTGGCTTTTATTCTGAATAATAGACTTTAGATGAAACATGGAAGAGGGAATACATAATTTACTTGAGGATTTTTTTGTTTTGTTTTTTTCCAGCTTCTTTTGGATCCTGTTGATTTCAAAACTACTCACCTAATGTTTCATACTGTTACAAAATGCTTAATGTCAAGAGATAGATTTTTAAAAATGAGAGGTAAAAACGTATTTATATACCTAACCAGTTTTTTTAAATCAGAAATTTACTTTTCCTTTATTAATAATACACATGTATTTTCCAGGCATGGAAATTTTGGGAAATCTTTGCAAAGCAGAAGATAATGGTGTTTTAATCTGTGAATATGTGGATCAGGAATCTTACAAAGAGATAATTTGTCATCTCACTTTGCCTGATGTACTACTTGTAATTTCAACTCTTGAGGTGCTATATATGCTTACAGAGATGGGAGATGTTGCTTGCACAAAAATTGCAAAAGTGGAAAAGAGCATAGGTAAGACTTAACCTGGAACACAGAAACTGCTTCTTTTTTGGCATAACAGTATTTATTAGGAGTCGCAGTACTTTGGATTTATTTTTTGAGGGAGGAAGAAGAGGTATATTAACCTTCTTGGAGACCTATTTCCATTGCTGTAATTATGACCTAGATTTCCTGAAGTTGTGATATGTACAGAAATGGGTACATATCATAGGCTGGTGCATAGGTTTCATCTTCTAGAAAGTTGGAGAATTGGCAGCAAAATAACATTTCCTTTCCTGTGTGTGTGTGTGTGTGTGTGTGTGTGTGTGTGTGTTACTGGACATAGATCTGAAATTGATAAACATGTTCCAGTAATCCCAACACCATATTCATATATCCCAAGGAAGTCAAAGATAAAAAAGAGAAGATCCACATATATCAACATTTTAATAGTAAAATTACAGTAATAAGGCAGGGGGTGGGGGGGCACCTAGAAATAAATTGGGAATGACTGGAAAAAATTGGTATATGATTGTAATAGAGTGCTTTTATTAATTTTAAAATGATGAACTGATACAGTAGTAAGCAGAACCAATAGAGTGATATACACAACTATAGTAATGTAAATGAAACTGTATTCTTGCCAGTAGAGTTGGGAAATTAAGGAAGCTGAGTACATTGTCATTTTGTTGATCCATTTCACCTATTGATTTTGTTATGAGAGATGGGTTAATGTGTATGTTTGATGATTAAGGTGGCAGAAAATATATTAGGAAATAATTGCTATAATATTCTTTTGATAGCTTAAAAATATTGACAAGAACTAGTTGACTGCAGAGATAAGGGAAAAGGGGGAATGCCATCTGCTAGAGAAGATGCAGGGGGATGAGATTAAGTGCACATCTAGAGGGGTCAGCCTTGGCAAGGCTAAGGGACACGACTTTGTCAGAGACTAGGGGAAAGGAATTAGAGAGTCGGAGATATGTAAAAGACTTTTGAAATGAGTCACTTACATTGAATGAATTCAGTTTTTCAATAAGAATGCAAGGTTCTGAGCCGAGGAGGCTCAGAGAAAGAATGTGGGGAGCTTCAGGAAGGAAAAGAAGATTTGGAATAGCTTCCGTAGGGAATGAGAGAGGAAATCAATTAGGGAAAAGCAAAGGGACTTCCTGGCTGCAGTGAGGGCCCAGATGAGGATGGATAACATGAATCTGTAAATTACATTTAAGAGTGATAACCATCCCCCAGTACAATGACTAGCACCTACCTCCTATGATTGTGAGAATAAAATAAAATAATATATGTAAAGCACTTTGGAAACCTCAAAGCACTACATAAATATTACTACTACTACTTACTACTACTGCTGCTACTGCTGCTACCACCATCAACTCTTTCCTCTTGCTTTTCATGACAGTGTTCTTCTAATTTTCTGAATCCCGTCCTCAGTCTCTTTTGCTGATTCATCAGCTATATCATACTCCCTAATTTGTGGGTATTTCCCTTGGTTCTGTCCTCATTTCACTTCTCTCTATAAATTCTTTTTCCTGTTTAGAATTTTATTTTCCAAATTACATGTAAAAATAAATTTTGACATCAATTTTTTTAAAACTTTGTGTTCCAACTTCTCTTCCTCCCTCCTTCCCCACCACCCACTCCCAAGAACTCAAGCAATTCAATATAAGTTATACAAAAGTACTCATGAAAAACATCTCCACATTAGCCAGGTTGTGAAAGAAAAGAGTCAAAAACAAAACTTCAGACTAAGGAACTTTCAAAAAGAATTATGATTCAATTTGTTTTCAGATACCATCAGTTCTTTCTCTGTAGATGGATTGCAATTTTCCTAAGTCCTTCAGAGTTTTATTAGATCATTTCACTGCTGAAAATAACCACATCCTTCACAGCAGATCATCTTAC
Organism: Dromiciops gliroides; assembly: GCF_019393635.1. Lineage (NCBI taxonomy): Eukaryota > Metazoa > Chordata > Mammalia > Microbiotheria > Microbiotheriidae > Dromiciops > Dromiciops gliroides. The sequence goes on along the minus strand of NC_057865.1, from coordinate 205,990,637 downwards.
ACTATTGCTGTTATTTTGTATACAGTGCATTTCACTCTGCTTCAGTTCATGGAGATCTTTCCAGTTTCTTCTGATAGCATTCTGTTCATCATAACTTTTACGTAGTACCTTAAAATTGACAAAAGAATTTTCTTCAAGGTAGCCCAGAAAAGTAGGTACCATACGTTTTGCCATTATAATCAATCATCATAACTGTTTCTCTCCATCCGATTCCCTTCCCATGATGTTTAATCTATTTTCTATCTTCTTTTACCCTATTCCTCCTCAAAAGTATTTTGCTTCTGACAGGTCCCTGCCCCATTTTGCCCTCCCTTTTTTCACCCTTCCCTCCTTATCCCCTTCTCTACCTACGTTCCTGCATGGTTGGTAGACTATTCTACCCAATTGGGTGTGTATGTTATTCCCTCCTTGAGCCAACTCTTCCTCCACTCCCTATGCCCTTTCTTGTTTCTTTCATATGAGATTTCACCCCATTTTGCCATGCCCCTATCACCTCCCCCAGTGTATTCTTCTCCCCCCTCAATTTTACCCCAGAGATGTCATCATGGGACAGCTAGGTGACACAGTGGACAAAGCACCTGCTTTGGACCCAGGAGGACCCAGCCCAGATTCTAATCAATTCCCACCTGTGCCCTCTGTATAAATTTCTTCCTATCATCTGCCCTAATACTCAGAAGGCTCTTATGATTTAGACATATCTTTCCCTGTAGGAATGTAAACAGTTTAACCTCTTAACATCTCTCATGATTTCTTTTTCCTGTTTCTCTTTTTATGCTTCTCTAGGGTCTTGCATTTGAAAGTCAAATTTTCTATTCAGTTCAGGTCTTTTCATCACGAATATCTGAAAGTCCTCTTTTTTCATTTAGGTCCTATTTTTCCCCCTGAGAGATTTTACTCAGTTTTTCTGGGTAGGTTTTTTTTGGTTGTAAACCCAATTACTTTGCCCTCTGGAATAGCATATTCCATGCTCTCTGATCCTTTAATGTAGAAGCTACTAGATCTTGTACTATCCTTACTGTGGCTCCACAGTATTTGAATTGCTTCTTTCTGGTTGCTTGCAATATTTTCTACTTGACCTGGGAGCTCTGGAATTTGACTATAATATTCCTGGAGGTTTTTCTTTTGGGATCTGATGGGTGGATTCTTTCAATTTCTATTTTATCTTCTGCTTTTGGAATATCAAGGAAATTTTCCCGGACAATTTCTTGGAAGATGATGTCTAAGCTCTTTTCTTGATCATGGGCTTCGGTAGTCCAAAAATTTTCAAATTATCTCTCCTGGATCTCTCTCTCTCTCTCTCTCTCTCTCTCTCTCTCTCTCTCTCTCTCTCTCTCTATCTCTCTTGCTCTCTCTTTTTTTTTTTTTTTTGAGGCAATTGGGGTTAAATGACTTGCCCAGGGTCACACAGCCAGCAAGTGTTAAGTGTCTGAGGCCGGATTTGAACTCAGGTACTCCTAACTCCAGGGCTGGTGCTCTATCCACTGCGTCATCTAGCTGCCCCCTCTCTATTTATTCTTTCAGTGATTACATCAGTTTTCATGACATTAAACTAACCTTTCTGTATAGGGGACTCAGAGATATACATATCTATCCTGAATCTTTTCCCCAACCTTCACTATATTTCTTATTGGATGTCCTGGAGACATTTTCAACTTAACAGGTCTTAAATTGAACTCTCTTTCTTCCCCCTGAATCCTCTGCTCTTACTAATCTTTCAAAATCTATAGAAAGCAGCACTATTCTAGTTTCCCAAGTTTGTAATCTTGGAATTATCCTGGACTCCTTAATTTTCTTCACTTGATATGTCCATTTCTACTTTAAAAACAACTCTCACTTCTGTCCCTTTCTCTCTACTAAAACAGCTGTCATCTTCATTCAAGTCCTCCTCCCCTTTTACTAAGAGGAAAACAACAGCTTCCTAAGTGGCCTTCTTACCTCAAGGCTCTCATCATTCCAACCCATCCTTGATATTGCTAGGAAATTTATTTTCCTTATTCACAGGTATGACCATATCACTCTACTACTCAGCCAATTTCAGTGTCCATACACACATCCAAATACGTTTGCATATATGGACACACATAAATACATGTTTATGTGTATATAGATACATAAAATAATAGCAACTTTTCCATTTATCATTTCAAGCCTTGTACAACCTGGCTCAGCCTATTTTTCTCATCTCGTACATTCTTCCTTCTCCCACACTTTGTGATCCTACCACACTGGGCTTCTTAGGTAATAGTATTCCTTGTTCATGACAGTCCATCTGCTGTCTCCTTGTCTTTGAAATAACTGTCCCGCATTCCTGGTACCCCCACCTCACAGAATCCCTTTCTTCCTTTAAAAGGCAGTTCAGATACTGTCTACTGCATGAAATTTTTCCTGATTCTCTTAATTATGTTGGGAAAATTTATAAGTCCAATGAAGGAAAAGAAACAACAAAGTCTCCAAGGCATAGAACATAGGTTTATTGAGAGAAGGGCCTATCTTAACAATAAAGCCGGTCAGGCAGGAGTTGGACCTGAAAGACCTTGAGTTACAGAATCAATGAGTTTTTATACCCCTACAGAGCTTGAATGCTTCTATGCCATACTAATTAAAAGTATCTAAAATTAAAGCATCTTCTTAGGAAATATTGAAACTGCCTACGTGACAAATGTCAGCATTTTCCAGTACTCTTTATCAGTCTTCTTGTGGCAACAGAGTCATAATTCTGCATGACCCCTTCTAGTCAAGCATATAACTAGTGAGCTGCATGACCCCCACACTTGTGGTTTCTAAAATACAGTATTGCTGACTATTGTAACTTCTGATATTACTTAATGCTTAACATTGGAAAGTATCATCTGACATTATTAATTAGTAAGAAGAGAGACTTAATCTACTAATAAAATTAAAATAAGATATCTAAATATAATAAATCATAATTTTTAAAGTTAATATGCTGATTATCATAATTATAACTATAATTATAACTCTTATAACTAAGGGCTGGGGAAAATCTCACTCACAGTTAGTAGTGCTCTTCCTTCCAAACTGCTTTCTATTGAATGACTGTGTAAACATATGTATCTATATATATTTATTAACTCTGAATTTATTCTGAAAATAGATTTAATGAACATCTCATCCCAAACCCAATCCACCCCCCAGTAGAATATATAATCTATTTCATTCATTGTTTCATTCTTTGTACTTATCTTTCCAGCATTTGGCACTTAGGTACTGAAATACTTATTGATTGAGTGATTCTGTAATTTAGGAAGCATCATAGTATAGTAGAAACTGCTAGATTTGGAGTTAGAAGGGATGACTTGTATTCATTACTGCAATACTTAATAGTCATAAGGCTGTGGGAAAGGCACTTAACTTGTCTGAGATTTAATTTTCTCATCTATAAAGAGAGCATACTGTAGTACTTTCACTACCTCTATTCCTTGTGAGGAAATCCTTTTTAAACTGTAGTACTTAGAACTCAAAATGTACAGTCTTTGTGTGGTTTTGAAAATTAAAATATAAATGTCTTTTAAAACTGTAATTAGTCATTGTTTTTATGTTTCAGATATGTTAGTGTGTCTAGTTTCCATGGACATACAGATGTTTGGACCTGAAGCACTAACTGCAGTAAAACTTATTGAGCATCAAAGCTCTAACCACCAAGTTTTATCAGAAATCAGGCCACAGGCAGTAGAGCATGTTCAAGCCCAGAACCATGTAGCAACTGTCCCAGGTTAGTATTTTTTGAGAAAAATTGTTTTTTTTAATCCTATTTACTGCAATGCTTTAAGAATGTAAATTTTATCTTTTATTACTTCTTCCACCAATGTACATCGTAACAACTCTGTGCCTTAGTGTAGACTCTCTTCATTATTTGCTATATGTTTAAAAAAAGTGATCACTTGCTGACCAAAACTCTCTTTACTTCTGTAGCCTTGCTTTCAGATGACAAATTACAGTCCTTCATTAGGTTCATTCTCTAAAATCATTCCAGTGTAATCTTCCAGAGCTTGTGTTCTGTTGGCACAACTTTTGAAAGCGCGTCATGTTGTGGCATCCAAGTAGAACTTTAGCAGCAGAATGAATAATGTCACATTTTCATAAATAGATATCCTTCAGTATAGACAAATAACTATGTTTCAGCAAGTTAGACTGCCAAGCACAATTCCTAATAATTTTTCTAAACTGTTATTGTGACATTTAAAATACATTTCAGGAATAGTAATGTATGAAGATTTTTTGGGGGAAAATACTATAAGAGACAAGTCTTGAATAAGGAAGAGGGAGGAGGATTGTAGAAGGGACTAGATTCTTAAGTTTGATAGAACCAAGCAACAGTGGCATTGAATGAGCTGTTTGTCTTTGATTTCCATTCATTCTGATATATAGAATTTTATCTTATAAAATTGAGAAGATGAACTTCATTTATACCTTAAGGTTTCTGATTTTTTGAAGTCTTAAGTTACCATTTAAAACAGCATTTTTCAGAAAGTATTCTATGCAACTTTGGCATTTCCTGAGATTGTCAGGGGGCAGCTAGGTGATGGAGTGGATAGAGCACAGGCACTGGATTCAGGAGGACCTGAGTTAAAATCTGGCCTCAGACACTTGATGCTTACTAGCTGTGTGACCCTGGGCAAGTCACTTAACCCTCATTGCCCCGCAAAAAAATCCAAAAAACAAACAGAAAAAAACAATCATGAGATTGTCTAAGGGATTCTATGGAGGAAAATTGTCACGGACAAGCACACACAGAGCATATTTATGCTTTTTGCTAACCCTATCAGTGTTTAGTTGAAGTGGAGACTCAATAAAGATTGATAAAAACAGGCACATGACGGAAGATAGTATCTTATTGGTCTAAAAATCAATCATTGAATGTATCCACTAATATATGATACAAAGTAGTTAGTTAATTGTTGAGTTTTGCCTGTAAAATTACTTATGTCCTTGTCATTTTTTTTTCTTTTTCCTGTTATAAGAGACATTAATATCGCTGATGATGAAACACATATCCAGAAACTTTGCTCAAGTTATAAATCCCAAATATATGGAAACCGCAAATATGATTTTACCTATCTTCATTTGAAGTTTACCTTCATGTTTTTTCATATTAACATATTTTCTAAAAGTTAACTTTTTTTCAGGAGAATTACAAAAGTATTTACCAACAAATCTAATTACAAATCTAATTAATTTACAAATCCGATTTAGAAATGAAATTTTCAAAATTTTAAAGCAAAAAAAGTAATGATTTGAAATGATGTTCCTAAACATTCAGTTCTGTTTTTGTTTTTTTGAGGGGCAGTGAGGATTAAGTGACTTGCCCGGGGCCACACAGCTAGTGTCAAGTGTCTGAGGCCGGATTTGAACTCAGGTTCTCCTGAATCCAGGGCTGGTGCTTTATCCACAGTGTCACCTAGCTGCGTCACCTAAATATTCAGTTTTATAAGTAAAGGAAAACATTAAAAATTAAGAATTGTTTCAGATGATAGTTATGTTTAATATTGTTTCCATTTATGACATGCTTGGTTAATACTCAAATCAAGCATACCCCTCTCATTAAGTTATTATTCGTATTAGATCAAGAGCTACATTTATCTGAAAATAATATTATAAAATATCTTTAAAAATGAAGCAGGACATGCTGTCCCTGGAACTTGAAGTCCTGGTTCCTTGGAAGTCTCAGACTGGCATATCTCTTGAGTTTGGGAGTATGAGCTTTTGTAGGGCTATTACTGACTGGGTATCTACAAGTACCACAGCAGTGTGGTGAGGTTAAAAAAGGGCAGGGTGTGACCAGGTTGCATAAGGAGGAACAGACTCACTGATGTCAGAAAAATAGAATGAGTTTAAACTTCTATGTTTATCAGTATTGGAATTGGACTTGTGAGTGGCAATTGTACTTGTGGCCTAGGTGAGATAGGGAGACCCAATCTCAAAAATTTTTTTAAATAGCAGATAGATAAATAACTAACCTTTTATTAACTGATAACCATTGATTGTAGGTATTTTAAAAAATTGTCTTAAAAATTTTGACCTGAAAGAGTCAAGTTTTACTTCAGATGAAGGGTTTTAAATTAGTCAAAGTCTAGCCAAAAGCAAGTGAACCAGCAGGAGCTAGGGGAAGTTGTTTTAATAAGAACTGATGGAAAAACTGGAAAGCAATCTTTCAGAAGAGGATTTATACCAGAATTGAAACTCTCTACTACAGTAATCTCTAAGGGGATATGTGACCTAAATGTAAAAGGTCACATTATTAAAAAACAATGACAGGAAAATGGAAGTTCTTACTTTTCATAGGTATAGCTACAGGAAAAATCAGAACTAAACAGGTAATAGAAACAATCATCAAACATAAAATAGACAATTTTGATTACATCAAATTTTAAAAGTTTTGCATAAACCATCATCATCCTTATAGTAAGAAGGAGAATGTTGACTGAGGAAAAAAATCTCTGGTAATACTCCAATATTTGAGACAAATAGAGAACTGACCCATATTCATTTTTGGTAATGGAATATGGATAAAATTATTTCCAAAAGAAAAAATACAATTATGACCAAATATTCTAAATCACTATAAATAAAATGACAACTAAATCAACCTTGAGATTTAACACTACATCCATTAAGTGATAGAAGTCTGTTTTGAAGGGGCATGTTGATAATGTTGGTACAGATGTGAATTGATCCATCTCTTCTTAAGAATGTTTTAGGATTATATAAGAAAATATCACTGGACTGTTCTTATCCTTTTCTATGATAATAATAATAATAGCTAGTATTTATATAGTATGTTAAACTTTGTAAAGTGCTTTAGAGTGTTATCTCATTCTCACAAAATCTTTGGGAGGTAGGTGTTATTATCATCCCCATTTTATAGATGAGGAACCTGAGAGATAAGGAAGTTTAAGTGGCTTTCTAAAGGTCACACAGCTAATGAGTGACTGAGGCTCGGCTTGAATTCAGGTCTTTTTGATTCCATGTCTGTCACTCTAACCACTTTTCCACCTAGTTGACATCAAACCACTGGGCATACACCTATAAGGTATATAAGCTATGTAAAGCCAAAAGAAAGATTATCACATATATGACAAAATATTTATCGTGGCAATCTTAGTGATATCTGTGAGTACCCATCAATTAGGGCCCTCTGTGAATAATGGCTGGGACATGAACGTAATGGAATATTATTGTGTCCATGGAGAATAAAAATGAAACATGGAATAATTTGTATGAATGAATGTAAAGAAACTGGAACCAAAAGAAACAGAAACAAAATATCTGAAAGAATATAAACACCACCACCACTACTAAATACTAAGGAGTTAAGATGATTTGCAATGAGAGGTGAGGGAAAAATAGATTCCTTCTCTCAATTGAGTGGTGGGGGATTCCATGTGTGGAAGTTGCAGGTTTTATCAAATTTGCTTTGCTGTTTGGGTTTTGCTTTTTTTCAAATGAGAGGATTCAATGAAACAGTTTAGCTATGAAATGATTCTGATATAACATAAAGGCATAAATAAAAATTATTAATGTGAAATAATATAAACAAAAGTTAAACAGATAAATAAAATAAATATAAAAATTGGTTCTAACACCAAAAAATGTGAGTACCAATGGTATAATGAATTTACTCCCTGATTTAGTTCTTCAAATTATAAATTATATGTGATACCTTTATATTGATTATCATAAATGCATTTATATTACTGTAGTATTAATATTTGGTAATCGTGGTCAATTTGATGCTTCATCATAGGCATCCTGTTTCCTCTTCCAGATCTCTGGTTCCAGTATTAGTGGCTTTTAAAAAATTTTCTTAACATATTTATACTTTTACTGACTTTGGTCTAGTATAAAGGTGAACAAACTGTGGGTAGCAAAACATAGTTTGACAACTCCTGGTCTAGTATGTCAATAAATGGACTGGACCATATTTGCTATTATTATTTTTCAGTTTCTGATCTCAAAATGAAAATCATGGCAGCATACTGTCTGACTTTTAGTCTGCATGGCTGTTTATTTGTATGCCCACATGCAGCTGCTTTTTGAAGAGTAAATATTGCAATAATGATTTTTATCCTACAGAAGCAGAGAATATCAGAAAAAGTTCCCACAGACTGGAATTCTCATGCTATTTAAAATGCCTAGTGTTTGGAATATTTGTACAATTTTACCCAGCCATATAATGGAAAGGGAATGACCATTTTTTCAGCACTTAACGTTCCAGGCACTATGATAAATGCCTTATGAATATTATCTGATATCACAACAACTCTTACAAGTAGGTGCTATTATTATCCCCATTTTACAGTTGAGTAAACTGAGGCAGATAGAGGTTAAAATGACATGCCATGGACCACATAGCTAATAAATGTCTATGGCTGGATTTGAACTTAGCCTTTTTGACTCCAGGCCTCGTGCTTTTTCCACTGTGCTCACTGTACCACCTAGCTGTCTTGAGTAGACACATTTCCTTTAATTAAATAGGATTGAGATTCATGAAATTTTCAATTGAATTTAAAGTTTTCATCTTCATTTTATTGTTGAGATGTGAAGATCTGTTTAAATAATACCTTCCTTCTAAAGAGCCTGCTTTGCACTGATAAAATACGAAAAGAGTGTCAACTCTTGGACTTGGACCAGCGTCCTAGCCCTGGATCTACCATTTACTAGTCATATGACTGGACAAGTCACATGAACTTTCTGGGTTTTTTTATCTGTAATATGTTATACCTTAGAATCAAATGCGAATGTGATTTGCATGCTATAAAGTAATAAGTAAATATGATTTCTTATTATTGCTTCATTAGTTTACAAAATAACTTCTTGAGTTGTATAAGTTACAGAATGAGACATTGAAATATAAAGAACTTGGGACTGGCTAACAGTGTTGTACATCAGTGATGGAAATAAAAATAGAACTTTAGGGCCTTGAAAAACTTAATTTTCCAGAAAATTGATAGTTCATTGCTTACTTTTTTGGAGCACTTCTTTCTTCTAGTCTCAGTATGTCCTAAAGTTATTTATTTCTTCATAGTTTAAATTTACTTTCTCAGAGAGAATATATTCCATATTCTCTTAGGGTTTCTAATTCTGTTTTCCCCTTTTAGCTATGAGAATTTTTAATCTGTTCTATTCAGTTTTTAATGTACTAGCATCTTAATTACTCCACAAAAGTCCTACTCCTGCTTTATTTTATCATTCTTTAGAGGAAACACTGGTTAATGCAAGCATTGACATACTGCCATATTGGAAAGGTCAGTGGCAGATGTATTGATTTTTATCTTAGACCCAGACTAGCTTAAGTTTCTAGAGATTCATCACTTTGATGTTGGCAAACATGATTGCAGAATGGTAAGGCAATTTCTTTCTTTACCTACAAAGGTATTTCATAAATGATCAGATTTCTTTCAAGATAAAAAATTATACTATACCTTTATATACTTTTTAAAGAGGACAACATTTGGTATGCAACCCTTAAATATAAGGGCTGGCAAATATTTGGGTCAGATTCGTTTTTTTATTTAGAAACCTTTGTTCTATATAAATATGGCACTGTTGGTATATGTAAAACAAAATTTTATGCTACATTATAGTTTGATCTTATTTGCAATCCAGTTTGAAAATTTCAGCCTTTGGAATTTAATTCTGTGGCGTAAAAAATCAATGTTTACTTATTGAATTAGGTTTTAAAAGAAACTTAGGAAGTTGTTTCATCAAATATTTGTCCTCATATGTATACAGAGCTCTTTTTTTAAATGAAAGCTAAAAGATTCTGATTTTTCCTTTGTTCAGTTAGTGCGTTATTTTGTGAACTGTGACATATAGTGATTTCATTCAGGTAGAAAAATCTTAATTATGTAGCTAATTTATTGTTTCTTTTTCTGTAGCTTCCAGAGCAGTTGTAGCACAGCATGTTGCTCCACCACCAGGAATAGTGGAAATAGATAGTGAGAAGTTTGCATGTCAGTGGTAAGTGGTGTGGCTTTCTTAAAGCATTTTCCTTAGAAAGACAAAAGCAAGAAGAAATGTAATATTCTTCCAGATTATTTCATCCAAAATTCTTTATTAGAAAAGAGTAAAATTTGGGGGAAGAAAGGTTATATAATGTGTCACTGTTGTGTTGAAGTTAATTTGATGGAATCAGTTTCACTGTTAAGATCTTTGACCAGAACTTTTTCCTATAAAAATATAATTGAACCATATTTAGTTTCCTAGTAAGCTATTTTCTTTGATCTGTAGACTAATAGAATGTACCAAATTAGAGTTAGTGGTCCTGGGTAGATGGGAGACTTAACAGTAGAAGCACTATGGTAGAGTTGAAAAGAGGACTGGGTGGAACCTGAATTCATATTCTTTCTCTGCCACTTATTACTTGTGTAGGACGATTTGAGGCAAGACACTTAGTCTTTGTGGGCCACAGTTTCCTCATGAGTAAAATGAGAGTAAGACTCAGTAACCACTCAGATCCCTTCCAGTTTTAAATCTATGATTCTGTGAATCTTGTTTTGGGGAAAAAACAAAATTAAAATAGGTTTTACAAAAATTTTTTTCTTTAAGAGTATTGACATTTATTGCTAATTGAATTTCTATTTATGAATAACATGGTGGAAGAAGCTAACAAAACTATACATTAGCAATATATTACTGTTACTTTCTGTTAAGGACTTCAAAACACAATGGTGGACAATTCATATAAATTTTTGCATTTAATATTTTAAAATAATATTTTACTGAAAAGAATGAGTGAAAGCAAAGACATGTCATACCAGCTAGACTTAATACATATTTTTATTAAGATAATTGATCCATGACACAAAATTTCAACTTTTAAAAATAATATAAGACATATGAAAACATATTACTCAGACTCAATAGAGCTGATTTTAAGGCTTGCTTTATTTCTCAGATTTTAGTTTTATCTGTTTTATATTATATGACTCCTATTCTACCAGTTTTGATGTGAGTTAAAGCATGGTCTTTGTTAGATAAGTGATTGACTAAAAACCTCTGTACTGTTGATGTATTTCCTTAGAGTCAGATGTGCTAATATCTTACAGTACTTGGCACTGCATAATTTATGAGGAAAAGAGTTGTATCTTATTTTTCCCTATTTGGGTACAACATTTTCCTTCCAGATCTAAATACATGATACTATGCTGAACTATTAGCTTTTGGGAGGTAGTTTTTGTTAATGTATTGTATTACGGTTATATAAACTTTTTTCTGTGTGATCCAGTATCTTCCTAAATTCATTTTATCTATTGTCTTTCTTTTCACTTTACTTTTCTTGATTCTCCTTGACACCATCTTTCTCTTTCTCTCATGATCATGTCTAGCTTATATGCTTACTCCAGTAACTTCTTTCTCCAAAGATTAAGAGGTTATCTTTTAAGTTTCTGATATAAATGTGCTACATACTTCATCATTAGGGAGTTTTTTTGTCCTTTCCCATGTATTCCCAATCACACAATCCATCCAGCCTCCCACCTCTACCAGGAATGATCCATTTTCCTCTTCCATTCTACAGCATGCCAATTTTTGCTATCTTTGCTTTTTTTAGGGAAGGCTAGTTGGGAAAAGAAAAAAATATAATGACTTTTTGACCTCCATCAGCCAAAAACACTCTGTCAATATTCCTTGTTTTGGATTAGCTTCTTAATAGTAATAATAACTGATATTTACTTAAAACTTTAAGGTTTACAGATGCTTCATTAACATTATTATTTTGGGTCTCACAACAGATTTGTGAGGGAGGTACAAGTATTAAAATCCCCATTTTGCAGATGAGAAATAGGAGACTTAATATGTGACTTTTTCCATTGTTATGCTGTTAGTAAGGTAGGGTTTGAAACTAAATGTTCCTGACAACCACTCTATCACTTTAAGCTTTTCCCTTTCAAGGAAGGGAGGTCCAGTAAGAACTGTGTCCTCCCTACTCCATCTATTCTAGAGCTACTCTCACTATTAAAGCCTATAACAAGCTTTGTCATGGAATGAGATAACTTAAGCACTTTACAAACTCTGAAATGCTGTATAAATGCTAGCTATTATAACAGTGATGATGCTATTTCCATCCTGTCAATTCACCTTATATCACTTCAACAAATATTTATGAAGCACCTACTCAGTCCAAGATGCTGTCTGTCACCCTGTTTGTCTCAGTTTCCTCATCTGTAGAATGAGCTAGAGAAGGAAATGGCAAACTACTGCCAAGAAAACCCCAAATGGGATAACAAAGAGTTGGACACAGCTGAAAAATGAATGAACAGCAACAAAAATAGTGGACTTCATAAGGTTTCTAACAAATGGTTCACTATTCATTTCTCTTCTCTATTAATGCCAATAAATTATAATTGTGAGTATTGACTAGTGATTCCCATATCACATTTTGAAAAGTTAGGTGATGGGAAAGAAGACTTTTCTGAGCTAACTGCATTTTACATAAATGAATCCTGAAGCAAAATGCTAGACCATCTTTCAGCAGTGCTTGCCAAGGGACAAATATAAGTTCCCTTGATTTTGTTTGTAATATGTTTTATAGTTAGCCTTGACAAGCCCCATCCCATTTGCACCTGGGAATCAAATGCAAACTTCATCTTGATTAATGGCTATATTCTCACTCTGACCTGATGACATAAATGTTTTACATAAATGTCACAGAGATGGAAAGGCAGGTATTGTGTTTATCTGGGGGAAAAAAATTTCTAAATCTTCCTCTTTGTCTATATATCAACCACTCGAAAGACTTGTTCACAAAAGGCAAAATTGTACACAGTTTAAATGTGCAGCTTGGGACTTTTAACCCCTTTGGCTAGGACAACATACTGAAGAACATTTTTTTATTAGATGAGCTCACTTCTAGGTCTAAATTGGTCAAAAATGAATTAATTCCATTCCTACTTCAACTTTGTCATGTCCCCCCTTCTAATTCTAAATTCTCAGAGGGTTTACTTATATATATCCCCTTTTCTTCTTGCCACAAGTCATTAATATAATCATACCATATGGTTCTTTAAGTGGTTATTCAGCCAGTGATGATGATGGTGATAGCTGTAATTATATATTTGTATAGTACTATAGTGATTCATAATCTTCAGGTAATTTTTAATGTATTATCTATTAGTTTAGCACAGTTCATATAGAGTTGCCAGGGTCTTGTCCCCGATCCTGAGCTTCACCTATATTGAATGATAGCAGGCAACATCAAAGCTCTTTAGACCCTTTGACTTAAGCTCTGTAGGTCTGTCTTTTTCTATGAATTCTTCTTGCTGCCTGGAAAATTGCATTTCTTCCCGTTAAAACCCTTCTTTATTATCCTGTTTTTTAGCTCCTATTCCTGACCTGGTACAACTCTCAACCACAGCTACAGATTTTTAGTATCCTTAGGGCAGGCTCTGGTTCCTTTTACATACTTTAATAAAATATGTCTTGGATCTAGACTTCCATAGAGAATTTCATTTAGATCTAGCTATTCTCAACTTAACATCTTTCTTTACCTTCTAATATTCTAGCTTCCTAATCCTCTAATATGACAGTTGACAGAAAAAAAAAACCTTTTTATTTTTAGAAAAAAACACAGTTATTTACCATTACCAAGGTTTTTGCCAATGATGTGTTTTTCTCTAAAGCTGTTACAGATTTCCACTCTCTTCTTCACTGGTGAAACCTAGGCTAGATTCTCTTTTCATGCCTAGTCCTGCATCAAGATTGGAATAATTGAATAGGCTTTATTTACATAGATGACAAATAGCAGGAAGTGGGGGTGCAATGGGTTGCCTTAATGGGACTACCAAGAGAAGCTAATAGACTTCTCAAGTCTTCAAGAAGGATAGGTGAAATGACTAACAATATCCACCAGCAAAAGTACAAATTTGGGAAAACTATGTTAATGGTCAAATGGAGTTTGCCAGATGTTTCCACATTTAACCACCTGTTATTTTCTCATTTTAACAAACTTATCCTTTCATTCCCCCTAACTACATTATCCTAGTTTTCCATTATGCTTTGTAAACCCCTTCCACCAGAAAGGTATTTAACTGTACTTTTAAAAATATTTCTATATTAAGTAAAAATCTTCTATTAATCTTTTCAACATATTCTATCATTATAGGTTTCCCATCCTTCCCCACAACAACAACAACAACAACAAAAAGAGTATGGGGGTAGGGAAACATGGCATAGATGTACAGAAAGAGAAAAAAAGGCATAAGTGATTTTCACCTTTGAGAAAATAAAATCTACCTAATTTTGTGCTTGTTGATTTAGCATGCTCAAAGTTATGATACTATGATAAAATATACATTAAGCCTGCTATAGATATCTTATTAACGTCTTCAAAAACAGCAGTAAAGGACAAGGATTAGGAAATTGTACTAACCATGTACTACCACACAAGATTCTTTGACTAGAAAGACACGGACATATTAGAATCCCTTTCACACTGTATATATCCTTTTATTTTATTCAGCACCTGTTATACGAGCAGTGCTAAAGAACGATTATGATTATTGCAGTATTCAGTTCACTTCACAAATTCAAATATTAGATGTCATTTGTGTTATAATCTGCATGCATTTGGTCCTGATTCCCATGTAATATATTTGATCAATGATAGTTGGTCCCTCTTTCTTCCCCAGAGTCTTTTATTTTGTGACGTTTCTACCAGTTAAACTCCATAGGACAGCCGGTTGTTTATTGTGAAATTTTGTTGTGATGAATACCTTGCCAAAAATCACATTCCTACTAGTCATCAGGAACCAGAATTGAGACAGAAGAAAAGCTCCTTTTTCTTTACTGTAGTGAATTTGGAAGCAGAAAGGAGAGTTTTGAACCCTGTAGAGTAAAATACATACTCTTTCCTCCTACTAAAGGCAATTGAAGTATTATGTTTTAGTGTATATTTGAGATGCTTGAGTGAATTAACTAAACACTGTTGGGCTATGATTGGTATATTTGGAGTTGAAAGAAGTTAGGAGAATTCCTACTTGCTGATGAAATAATAAAGCTATAAAGAGGTTAAGCTTAGCTCAGTTTTCCTTTCTTTTTCCAAACTGGCAATGGAATAATACACAGTCAGGAATAGAGAGTGATTATTATATGAACACAGGGACCATTAGTTATATGAAATTCATGGTAACAGGATCAACAAAGTACCATAAATATTGGCTTTTTCTACCATGTGAAAATAGATTTGTAATATAAAGTTGCCCCTTATTTTTGATGTGATGGAATTTTACTTGTAATATAAAATTAAACAAGCAAACCACCATACTTCTTTGTTCCTTAATTTTTCTATCTATAAAATGAGGGTTTTGGCTAAGCAGCCCCAAAGATCCCTTAGAACTCCCAATCCTAGGAAAATAAATGGTTAGTTTACTTCTGTGTATTAGTGTAGTTCAAAGCCACTCTCTGCTTCTACAAGTAAGAATGTTAACTTATTTGAAATTTGCTGTATAGTTATGTGATGTTTAATATCTAAATGTGTGGTCGCCTTAAATCAGAACCTTTAGCACCAGTCTTTGGACATTAAACATTTACTAAAGCATACTAGGTATTAGTAAAAACAAAAACAAAAACAAAACACGTGGAGTTAAGAAAAGGCCTATCTAGCCTAGAGTTCCAGCCTGGTCTGGTTCTTCTTCAAGTCCTCTGCCAGGAGCCTGTTTCAACCATGAACTCTTCTCAAACTGAGTATGGAAGCTTTTTATGTGTCTGGAGCAGAGGTGGTCCTTACACACTGCTTCAAGATGACTGGTAGGTGTCATCCAAATCCATTGGTTCACTGGACTTGAAGGTGGTCTCAATTTGAGTTCAAAGTCCTTAGCTTCTGAGAACAATCCCTTCTTAAGGGCCAGCCAAGTGGGGTTACAATCTAATTATCCTTAAGTAGGTTCTCAGTCTCTCAGTCTCACCCAATTAGATCAATTCCAAATCCGTCTTCAGGTGGGGCTCCTGGGTGTCTGCCAAGTCCCATTATTTTATCACAGTTATAAATACAAAGTTTTAACAGTATTACTTATTGAATTGTTTCAATATTTTAAAACATGTTCCTGAAATTAGTATTAATTGTTCTTGTTCACTTTTAGGTTGAATGCACATTTTGAAGTGAATTCAGATTGTTCAGTCTCCCGAGCAGAAATGTACTCTGAATACCTTTCAACCTGTAGTAAATTAGCCCGAGGTGGAATCCTGACATCAACTGGATTTTATAAATGTCTTCGGTAGGATTTATAATCTATACTTAAATAAGATCATTAAGATCCATTATACTTTTGGATTGTGGTTACTGTGCTCTGGGAGAAAAAAATTCCAACTTTCTGTTTAGTTTAAAGCTCACCAGTATCTAGAATCTTATATTACTATATTGAGGATGGGTAGAATTGAAACTTTATGGATAAGGTTTTAATTGTAATATTTGATTGAATATCACAAGACTTTTAAAAGTAATGAATTGAGTCTAATTTTTAAAGATTTTAATCTTCTAGAAATGCAATACTTTAAAAAGCAAGAATTTCACAAAATCCAATCAAAATTTCTTAATAAGTTGCTATCAGTCAAATACTAGAGACTGTTTTCCAGTACTTCCCCTTACTTGCTTGTTTGTTTTAATTTTTGCAAAAATGACTAGTAATAGTAAATATAATGAATTTCCAATATTTATAAATAAAACTATATTTTGAGATTTGTTAGAAGTCTTGTGGGGAATTAGTGGGGGTTCTAAAAGCTAATCAATATACTTGTGTTTGACAGAACGGTCTTTCCGAATCATACAGTGAAGAGAGTGGAGGATCCAAATAACAATGGGCAGGCACATATACATGTAGTAGGGGTAAAACGGAGGGCAATACCACTTCCCATTCAGATGTACTATCAGCAGCAACCAACTTCTACACCTGTGGTCCGTGTTGAGTCTGTTCCAGATGTGTCTCCAACTCCTTCACCAGCAGGTTTTAATTTATTATTACATTTTCAATTGAAGTTAATTGAATTATAAATCTAAAGTAAAAAGCAGCAAACTGATTACAAAATAAGTTTTGTTATGACTTTTACAAAGTTATAGACCTACTTCTTTAGCTTATAGTTTTGTGAAATTAATGATGCTGTGTGTCAGGACGGTTTCACTTGAAACTTGTCACAAATTGTTCATCATATTTGCATATTGTTGTTGTTTTTTTCCAGTTGCATGGAAGGGTGACTTCTGGCTTAATGTTTGAGTCATCTGATTCCTTAGTTTGATTTGCTTTTCCTTTATTTTTAGGAATCCCACATGGACCACAAACTCTAGGAAACCATTTTCAGCGGACTCCTGTTAACAGCCAGTCTTCAAATTTGACTGCAACACAAATGTCTTTTCCAATCCAAGGTGTTCATACCGTGGCACAGACTGTTTCTAGAATTCCACCAAATCCTTCAGTTCATACCCAGCAGCAACAAAATGCTACAGTGACTGTCATCCAAAATAAAACTCCAATTTCTTGTGAAGTAGTTAAGGCTGCAGTAATTCAGAGTACTATTCCCCAAACAGCAGTTCCTGGTAGTATTTCTGTTGGAGGTGGGGCAGCACAGGCCTCTATTGTTCAGAATCATACTACAGGACCACAACCAGTGACTGTTGTCAGTTCTCAAACATTGCTTCATCATTCTCCTGTCATTCAGCAGCAGTCCCCACTACATGCAGTAGTACCAGGACAGATATCCTCAGGCACTCCTGTTACAGTAATTCAGCAAGCTGTACCACAGAGCCATATATTTGGCAGAGTACAGAACATACCAGCATGCCCTTCAACAGTTTCACAAGGTCAACAGTTAATCACCACATCATCCCAACCTGTGCAAACTTCATCTCAACAGTCATCTTCTAGCAGCCAGCAACAAGACACTGTCATCATCACACCCCAGCAATATGTAACAACTTCAGCATCCAATATTGTCTCTGCTACTTCAGTACAAAGTTTCCAAGTAGCGGCTGGCCAAATGGTTACGATAGCTGGAGTCCCAAGTCCGCAAACCTCTAGGGTGGGATTTCAGAACATTGCACCAAAACCCCTCCCTTCTCAGCAAGTTGCATCAACAGTGGTGCAGCAGCCCATTCAACAGCCACAACAGCAAACCCAACAGAGTGTAGTGATTGTGAGTCAGCCAGCTCAACAAGGTCAAACATACGCCCCAGCCATTCACCAAATTGTTCTTGCTAATCCCACTGCGATCCCAGCCAGTCAAACGGTCCAGCTACCTGGACCGCCAAACTTAACTCCATCTTCCTCCCCATCACCTGGACCAGTTACAAATAGCCAAGTCCCGACTGTTATGTCATCTCCACCTTCTACTCCTCAGCCACAGGGACCTCCTCCAACTGTCAGTCAGATGCTCTCTGTGAAAAGGCAGCAGCAACAGCAACATTCACCAGCATCTCAACCACAGCAGGTACAAGTACAAGTTCAACAGCCCCAACCGGTACAAATGCAAGTTCAAACACAGCCAAGTAACACAGGAGTTGGTCAGCCTGCTTCTGGTGAATCTAGTCTGATAAAACAGTTACTGCTTCCAAAGAGAGGTCCTTCCACTCCAGGGGGCAAACTTATCCTCCCAGCTCCACAGATTCCTCCTCCTAATAATGCAAGAGCCCCTAGCCCTCAGGTGGTTTATCAGGTGACCAATAACCAAACACCGGGTTTTGGAGTACAAGGACAATCTCAAGGCCAGCAGCTATTGGTTGGGCAGCAAAATGTTCAGCTGGTCCAAAGTGCAATCCCACCACCAGGGGGAGTACAGACAGTACCTATCTCTAACTTACAAATATTGCCAGGCCCACTGATCTCAAATAGCCCAGCAACTATTTTCCAAGGGACTTCTGGCAACCAGGTTACCATAACAGTTGTGCCAAATACTAGTTTTGCTACTGCAACTGTGAGTCAGGGAAATGCAACTCAGATCATTGCTCCAGCAGGAATTACCGTGAGCGGAACGCAAACAGGAGTTGGACTTCAGGTGCAAACACTTCCAGCTACTCAAGCACCTCCAACTGGACAATCACCATGTGCGACTGCTGCTGCTCCCCCATTCAAAGGTGATAAAATAATATGCCAAAAGGAGGAGGAAGCAAAGGAAGCCACAGGTTTACACGTTCATGAACGTAAAATAGAAGTCATGGAAAACCCCTCCTGCCGAAAAGGAGTTGCAAATACCAGCAATGGGGATACAAAAGAAAATGAAATGCAGGTGGGAAGTCTTTTAAATGGGAGAAAGTATAGTGATTCAAGTCTACCTCCTTCAAACTCAGGGAAAAGTCAAATGGAGACCACCCAGTGCTCACAGATCAGTAATGGGCCATCATTAGATTTGGGTGAGAATGGAGCTCCTGGAAAGCAGAACTTGGAACAAATGGATACACAAGAATTCAAAAGTGATTTGAAGAAACCCCTAGTTAATGGAATCTGTGATTTTGAAAAGGGAGATGGTTCTCATTTAAGCAAAAACATTCCAAATCACAAAACTTCCAATCACGTGGGAAATGGTGAGATATCTCCAGTGGAACAAGGGAATTTAGATGCCACTCAGCAAGATACTGCCAAAGGTGATCAAATAGAAAGAATTTCTAATGGACCTGTATTAACTTTGGGTGGGTCACCATCTGTAAGCAGTATACAGGAGGCCACAAATGTGATAACACAGCAACTTAGTGGTACCAACACTGATTTACCTAATGGACCTTTAGCTTCAAGTTTGAGTTCAGATGTGCCTCAGCAACGCCCAAGTGTAGTTGTCTCACCACACACTGCAGCCTCTGTTATACAGGGACATCCAATCATAGCAGTACCCCACTCAGGATCTAGAACATCCCAATCTCCCTTATCATCTGAAGTTCGGTCTACTAATGGCACAGCAGAATGCAAAACTGTAAAGAGGCCACCAGAGGATATTGATAGGGAAACAGTTCCAGGAATTCCAAATAAAGTAGGAGTTAGAATTGTTACAATCAGTGACCCCAATAATGCTGGCTGTAGTGCAACAATGGTTGCAGTACCAGCAGGAGCGGATCCAAGCACTGTAGCTAAAGTAGCAATAGAAAGTGCTGTTCACCAAAAGCAGCAGCATCCACCAACATATGTACAGAACATAGCCACACAGGTATGTTCACTCTCCTGTTTCTTTTATCATTAATTGTTTGGCAAAACAATTACTAGTTAATCTGTGTTTTCTCCTATCTAGCCCTGAAAACTTATAAAGTTATAATGTTTTAGTGCAAAGATGTATCAAAACTGTAGTACTTTTTCCCCCCCCGGTTCTTACTGCTGTCATATGTGGATTTAAAGTTAATTGCACATAATTTAAAGAACTTTAATTTTTTTCCCATAATGCGTGAGCAAACTAAAAAGTGGTGCTTTAAAATCTTTATTTTCTCTCATATTTCTTTTTTCTTTTCTTAGTTTGCAAATACTACCAAAAAAGAAAATTTCTGTAATTATTTAATTTTTGCATTTTGAAGTATATTCATGTAAGCAGCTTGTTTGCCAACATCTTTGTATAATGAATCCCATGGAGGTCACATTGTTTTGTATTTTTAAAAAGTACTACCAAATTTCTTCTTGATATTCTTAAATATTAAATAAATTATATTTAGCTATACTTACTATCCTGAAGATAGATGTAACTGTCCTCCAAACAATATTATCTTAGTGATTTTCTTACTGCTCTTCTCTGATTCTTAAATTTCTGCTATGTCTTCCGTAATGTTTTCCTTCAAAATTGTGAAGAACTTAACATAAGAAAACGTTCTCTTGATTTAATTATATCCATCTGGAAATTCTAGAATCACATTCAGTTTATGAAAGTTAAGATACTTGAAACAGATAAAGATCTGTTGCCATGTGGGGCTTGCACAGGCCCAGATCCTTAAATGCTCTGGTTCCACTCCACGATATCATGATCTCATGGTTTTATCCCCTTCCTGCTAGTTTGAAACCTTATTGACCCTATTCTGATTTGGCTTTCTGATTGCCATTAGTAAGTGTAAAATGTCAGTAATCACTGTCAACAATGGGCCAAAGTTGGACCTCGAAGGTATAGAAAGATAAAGCAGGAGATAAAGTAACATCACAATTTCATATTTAAGAAGCTCCATTCCTTTAGCATGTTGCTTTATATAATAAGTACATGGACTTGGATAACATTACTTGTAATCATGATATGATTTTAATTAATGTATTTTGTGCAGTATGTGTATATATACAGATATAATTTTACATGTATATATCTATATATAAAAGCATTAAAAATATTCTTATTTTAAACAAGTACTGCATGCTAGTTAATAAACTGTTGAGTGAATTATAATCTTTTTCCTCAAACTAGGTTTTCTTTTAAGTTGAGTCTTTACAACTTAGAAAAAAATTGAGAAAGCTTTAGTCACTGTATTTATCATTTTGTATTTAAACAACTTCTAGTTTATTTGCATGATATTCTCTCTTCTGTTCTATTCTCCTACAATTGTTAATAATCCAAAGGGGAGATAGTAGGAATGTAAATATTTGTGATAATTGCTAGTTTTAAGAAGAGCCCTACATAAGATAATTCAATGAACCTCAATTTTTGTGTTTTTTCTCCCTATCTAAATAGGATAATAATAATAATGTTCAACATCATAAGCATTAACAATAATTAATTAGTTATTAATTAAATAGTTATGAAAAATTTCCTTTAGAAAGTTTGGGTTTATAATTTTCTTATTATATAGTTTTAGAACTTCCAAAATAATTTTAGTGTGTCAGTGGTGTGTGTGTGTGTATGTGTGTGTGTGTGTGTGTGTGTGTGTGTGTGTGACAGAGAGAAAGAAAGAAGAAACAGGTACTTATTAAAGAAAGAATTTTAAACTTGGAGGAGCTTGTTAGAGAACAATTTGAATATTGCACAGTAAAAATTTCATTCATTATATTCTTAAAATGCTTTACCTGCATAAAGCTTTTTTCCAAAAATGAAATCTCAGAATGAGAATCACACATTCTGCAAGTTGGAAAGGATCTTTCCAATTCTGATATATCTATATCTATATTAGTCACCCAATGTATCCATTAAATTATCATTCAGCCTTTGCTTAAAGGCATCTGTTGAGAAGTAACCTGCAACCACCCAAACCAGTACTGTTTAACAGTTAGAAAAACCTAATTGCCATCAAGTTTTTCTATATTATTACATCAAGCCAAATTTGCTTTTAAACTTCATATACTGTTCACAGTTCCAACCTCTGGGGTCAAACCAAACAGATCTAACTTCTTCACCATACCTGAAAACAGCTATCCCTTTGTCAAATTTCTCTTTTTCTAGTCTAAATATTACCAGTTCTTTCAACTAATACACATATACTATGATCTAGAGACCATTGGAACTTTGGCTATTTGGAAGAAAAAAATGAAGACAAATGCCTGAAGATATAAAGAGAAATAATTTTCAAGAGTAAGGAGGTCACCTAACACCTCATGATTAATCTATTAAGGATAACCATATCAGTTTATCCTCTTTAGTCTTAGCTTTATTCTATTCATTTTATAGTATGGGAGATGCCCATATATGAGATAATCATACAAAAAATTATTTTGACTTTTCTTTTTCCCCTCTTGTTTTGATTCTTCCTTTGTCTAATATATGCATTTCTGTTATCTGTTTTTATAGAACCTATTTAGAAACCTTCCTTTAGAAGGTTAGGTGGAATATAGCTGTATGCACTGATACTTGCATGCCTTCTCCCCCCTTTTCCATCAAAAGGCTGGCAGTTTTCAGGTATTAGGAAACTGAGTGTGTAGCCTGAGGATACAATTCACACATAGTCAGAGACTGGATCAATTCAGCTTGAGTTACAAAAATTTATTTCTTTCCCTAAAAAACCACTGTTGTACTGATATTTAGGCTAGTGCCTGATTTTAATTTATAGGAAATTTATTACTAAGCACTGATAATAAATTCAGCCTATATTTCTATATCATTTAAAAGTAAGGGGTGTGTGTGTGTGTGTGTGTGTGTGAGAGAGAGAGAGAGAGAGAGATTCCTTAGGGAAAACTTGCTTTATGCCAGAGAAAACTGAGGTTATATATCATAATTCATTTTTATCATCTTTTACCATAGTTAAATTTAAAATATTTGGTTCTTAAAAGGTGAATAAATTATAAAAGTACTTGGGAAAGATAAATTATTATATAAATGCCAGTTATTTTTACTGTTTCTACTGCTAATATAAATATTAGGGGACTCTCAGACATAGGCATTTTGATAGTAAAATTACGAGCCTTGAATGCTTATGCATTTTTAATTGAGTTTTTATCATTAGTTAATTCATTCTTTTCAAAACTTTAACATCAAACATAGATACTAAGCATTATTAATAGCTTGCATTTGTTTAATTTCAATACATAAAATAACAGGGGTTTTTTTTTTTGTTCTCCTGCTACATCTTTTATAGGATTTTTTATTTTGCACCCATTCTTTTTTCTTCTTAGTTAGTATGTACCCATTTTTCTGGTTCTGTTTTTTGTTTTTATTTTCTTCGCATTGTTTCATATATTTTTTCTAGATTTCTTTTATATACCTCATACTAATTGATCTTAATTGCATTATGGTATTTCATTACATTCATATTCCATAATTAGTACATTCCTTTCTCATTATACATTTAGAATGTTTCCAGGTATTTTTGTAATTACATATGATATTACCATGAAAATTTTTGCACAGGTAGCTCATTTTTTGTTTCTGTAAGGCTTTCAGGGTGTGTTCTTAACAGTGAGGTCAAAAGAGATTGAGTTAAAAGATATGACTGTCACATTCCTCTCAAAATATTCCACAAGTTGACATTCCACCAATTATGGAAGAACATAACCCCATAACTGTGCCAGTGTTGAGTTTCTGTCAGTCAAGTTAATAAGCATTCAGTAAATACCTAGTATGTGCCAGGCACTGTGCTAAGGGTTGGAAAAAGGCAAAAGACAATCTTAATCCAGTTGGGGAGACAAGAAGCAAATAAATGTGTGCAGACAAGCAATATACAGGATACATAGGAAACAATAAATAGAAGGCACTAGAATTAATTGGGTTTGGGAAAGCAACTCTGTAGAACATGGTATTTTAGTTGGGACCAGGAGGTAGAGATGAGGAGGGAGATGACATGGGGGGTAGCCAAAGAAAACGTCTGGAGCCAAGAGATGGGTAGTATCATTTGTGGAATAGCAAGGAGGCCAGTGTCACTGGTTCAAAGAGTATGTGGACTGGGAAGGGAGAGAAGAGAAGGGTGTAAGGTATAAGAAGAATGGATAGATGGCAGGGGAGGAAGAGTTGAGCTAGGTTATGAAGGGCTTTGAACACTGAACAAAGGATTTTGTATTTGTTCCTGGAGCCATTGGAGTTTATTGAATAGAAAAGTGACATTGTAAGACCTATGTTTTAGGAATATCACTTTGGCAGTGGAATGGAAGATGAACTGCAGTGAAGAGACAATTATGGCAGGCCAGCCAACCAGAATGCTACTTTAACTGTCCAGTACTTTTACCTGAGTAGTGATAGTATCAGAAGAGAGAAGGGGGAGTGTTTGAGAGATGTTGCAAATGTGAAATCAACAGTCATTGGCAACATTGGATAGGGTCGATGAGAGATACTGAGGAGATGATACCTAAATTGCTAGCCTGGGTGACTGGGAGGATGTTGATGCCCTCAAGAATAATAGGACAGTTTAGAAAAGAAATTGGTTTAGGGTGTTCACTTTGGGATATATTGATTTTAAGATGGCTACTGGACATGTATGAAAAGTAGTTGGAGATTTGAGACTAAAGATCAACAGAGATGTTACAGCTAGATTTAGGTAGATTTAAGAATTATTAGCATAGAGATTGCAGTTAAATCCATGGGAGCTAATGAGATCACCAAGTATAGTATAGAGGGAGAAGAGAAGACAAAACAAAAGAAAGCCCTATTACCCATGGTTTGTGGACCTGAACTGGATGAGGATCCCCTGCAAAGGAGACATACAAGGGGAAAAGGACCAGGAGACAGTGGTGTCTCAAAAACCTAGAGAGAAAAGAGTATCAAGAAGAGGGTGATAAACAGTGTCAAATGCTGTGGAAAGGTTAAGAAGAATGAGGACTGAAAAGACAACATTCATAAATTAACATCCAGGTAACATCTATATTACCAACTTGTTCCTACAGCCCTTGTCACATCATGCCTGGACCACTGAAATATCCTTCTACAATAACTGGGCTCAAGTTCCTGCTTACATTTTCTTCAATTTCTAGTCTGACACTAGATAAATGTTTTTAACATACACACTTTCATTATTTTATACCTCTATTTATTAACCATCAGTGACTCCTCGTTGAGTGCAAGAGAGTTAAACTTGTTAACCTGTAATTTATTGTCCTAACCTATTATTAAAAAATCTTCTCTGTTTCTCAACAGTAACTATTACAGGAAAGCTGATTTACTTATCATCTCTAGAATACACATTGCTTTTATGTCCTTGTTTATTACATTTATACTACTTGTAATCCCTTTCCTACTTTTTTATCTGTCTGCCTAAATTGTACCTATCATTCAAGGTCTAGTTCAAATACCCACAAAACTTGTTCTTTCCCCTTTCCAATAAAGGAATGACTTACTCCTTCCTCTCCTTCCACTTATTGTTTGGTGTTTATCATTTTTTATGTTGTTAACTTTTGATATGCATGTCATTTTGCAAACTAGATTGTAAGCTCTAACAGGGTAAGGACACAAAGTCTTAAACTTCTTGTCTTCAATTGCAAATTGCACTTGGTACTTTCCCAGTAAATATCTACTGACTGAAGAAAAAAAGTCTTTTTTAATTGCTATGAGCCATTTGCATTTTCCCTGGAAAGAGGATTTCAGGGCATCAAGAGCAACAGTTATTACAACTTATTTTCTTTTAGTTCCTTTTTTCTTTATGCAGATAGATATTTTTTCCTTTTTTACTGGAATATAATAATACCGTTGTCAAATTTGGTGATTATAATGGTTTTAAATTTCTATTTTATATGATTTGTAATATTTACTCTCCACTTAGCAAAATTACTTTATAAATAGGATAATAAAAATAATTGAGCTAAACATTTTAAATGCAATCTGATATATAATTGATGACTAAAATATGCCACCATATACTATATATTTACATGTATATGCATTACATATGTAATACATATGTATTACATAGCATTTTTTCCTCTTGTACATGCCACTATTAAAACTAAATGGGTAATTTCTTAGTGTTGGGCTGTGAATTTGGGAAAGAAGAATGTTGGAGAGGGAAGTAACAAAGAATTGCATCCTTTGCTCTTAACTTTAATGGAGAAAAACACCTCATTAAGGGGGTTAATCATTAATTAACTTACTTAATTTAGTGAATTAAGAACAGATCTCTCCATATACATAGATACATAGTTATACTAAGTTTTATGCTGTTTCCTACTGAGAAGATATTTAGTGTTTCAACTTAGAAACTAATATTTTTCTTATGAGTCGAAATCTCCAGTTAAAAATTTTTGGTTAGAAAATTATTTTAAATGAATTATGGAAGTGCTATAGTAATGATTAAATGTAATTTATTTGCCTAAATTTTACTTATATACTTCTATATGAAGTAAAGGAATCTGAACATTTTTAAGGTTTTTCAGATAATCACATGTACTTCTTAAATAATAATATTTAAAGAAAAGTAACACTCAGTATATTAATAGATAAATTTAGTTTTTCATGTAGAGTTGTTAGAATGAACTATAAAATTTGAACATGTTTTCCTTTGTTATTTAAAAGCCCATGCATTTGTAATTTTTCAACAGAGCACACCTGCGACACCAACTGTTCAAGTACAGGGCCAGCATAACAGTTCTCAACCATCTCCATTCAATACATCCAGTCAACATGGGGAACAAATGAAAAAACCTGGACAAAACTTCATGTGTCTGTGGCAGTCTTGTAAAAAGTAAATTGCTGTTTTCTTTAATATACAAGTATATTTTAGAAGTGTTCTATTTTCAGGATAAGCTTATATAAGAAATACTTGTTTTTAGCAAAAGAATTTCTATTTTAGAAGTGATCACTCTATAAATCTAATGTAAACAAGTACATTTTAAATTAAGGATAAAACTCCCTTCTTGACAAGTAGTGATTTAACATAATATTTGTGTATAAAAGTACATCTTGGTATATGACAATTAGAAGTGTTTCAACACTTAAGAAGTCTCTTGAACATTTCTAGAACATATATATGTTATTGAGTTGTCATGGGGAGAACGGGCTTGACAGAAAATTTCAGAATGAGATTGATGAATTAAGTGCCATTTTAATTCCTAAGGAAATACCTTCATATCGGTTCATTCTTCAGAAACATAAATTTATATAAAACTTAAAAAAAAAGTTTTTCCTTTAGATGCTTTTCTTTAGTTCACAAGCTATTAATGCTGTTCTTTCCTTCCTATCAAAACCCACCCATTCTCTCCACTATGCTATCCCGACTGAGAAAGATAAAAGAAAAAAATCCTTATAAATATTCATATTCGAATAACAACCCATATTAGTTACACCAAAACGTTTTTTCTCATTCTTCAGTTTGAGCATTCTCCACCAGTTGGTCCTCTAGACTTGTGGTTGGTCATTGCATTGATCAGAGATCTTCAGTCTTTTAAAGTTGTTAGCACATGCTTGCTTAGCTAAATTTTAACAAAAATTATAAACCAATCCATTATCACAGTAGTTTTAACATCTGTTCTGCATCAAATTCTAATCTATGGTGTTCATCCAGTATCTGCCAGGAACTACTAAAGAGATGTTGATTTTATTATAAACTTTCTGTAGAGATTTGTTCAAGGACAGTGGGTATCAGTGTGAACCAGAGGTCATTGATGTTTTCCCAGATGTTCTTTGGGCTTATTTCTTATAACATTAATATTTCTAATAAGACAGTATTTTTTTCTTTTGTTCATCATGTGAAAATATGTAATGACTCATTAGTGAATTTATCTATAGCCTCATCCATGACTTCAGAAATATAGTACTGTATGTATTATGTTGATGAGTATCCTGGGTCTTCTTATATCCCAAAGTGGACAGTGGATTGAAAAGTTTTGAGAATAATTTCTCTAGGCTACTATAGTTTTTAAATACAATTAATGAACCTTAAAAGTTTGAGCCATATAGTCCCTTCTCATTAATAGAAGCACACTAGAGGATTGTAGGTAAACATAAATGAATTATTATATGTCATATCATGATATAACAACTTGAGGGAAAATTTCATAGGGATAGATTAAGTAGGAATATTCTATCGCCTTTGGTGGTTAGACATGTATAGTTTCGCTATTGAAGACTTGGTCTTTTGTCATGTGTTTGTTGCATGTTCCTCACAGCATAAATATGAACAAGAAATTTTGCTGGGTGATTTAGATTCCTTTTTCAGTAACTGCATCAGGTATATATCAGGTATATCAGCCATAGAATTTGTCGATTTTTTTCAGTGTTTCTCTGCAATTTAAAATAAATAAATAATACTTATTTAGATCTAGCTAATTTTAAAACTGCCCTTCAGAGATATTAGGAGGAAGATAATCCTTTTACTTAATGAAATTTCAATTAAAGTTGAAAGCGTATCTTTTTAAAAGCAACTTTTCATGTTCCCAGCAACTAGGGACTAAACATATTCAAAACATTGTTTTGAAGTGCTTGGTACTTAAAAGCTAAAATTAGCTATATGTGCTCTGTTGTTTTCATGTGCCTGAAAGTAACTTAGTATAAAGTATCCAGTGTATTTGCTGCTGCTTTTTACCTCACATGATAAAGGATAAGCATTCCTTCTACTCAGCCTGATGGCATGATTTCTTTAATCATGATAAACAGATAGACAGAAAGACAGAAAATAACAGTGCTAGTTAACGAACCATGTTGTTTCAAGTTTTTATTCATGTTGGCTTTCTTACTCATCTTACTAAGCAGCTATATAATACCTACTATATTCTAGGTACTCTGCTAATTATTTCACAAATATCTCATTTGCACTTCAGTACAACCCTGTGAGGTAGGTGCTTTTATTGTCTTCATTTTGTAGTTGAGGAAACTGAGGCAAACAGTTAAATAGGTCCTCCTGAATCCAGGGCTGGTGATTTATCCACTGCGCCACCTAGCTCTTCTTCTCTCTCCCCGCCCCGGTTTATTTTCAATTCTGAAATTTCTCACTTCCTCAACCCACTGAGAAGACAATTAATATAAAACCCATCACAAATAGGAAGTCACGTAAAACAATTTTTGCATTAGCCATAGTCCTTGTACCCATTTCCACCCCTCCCACACCCCAAAAAGGCAAGAAAAGTATGCCTCAGTCTTCATTCTGAGTCTTTCAATTCTCTATCTGGAAGACGATAGTATTTTTCATTATGGAGCCTTTGGAATTGTTGTGGGTCATTGTGTTGATCAGAGTTTCTAAGTCCTTCACAGTTGACAATTTTCATAATTTTTCTGTTAATGCATAAATTGTTTCCCTGATCTGCTCAACTCCTTTCTTATCAGCTCACATAAATCTTGCCAAGTTTTTTTCAAACCTTCCCCTTCATTTCTTACAGCACAATAACATTCCAATAGATTAATCTACCAAATCTTGTTTTTATTGTTATTCAGTTGTTTCAGTAGAGTCCTACTCTTCATGATTCCATTTACATTTTTTGGGCAAAGATACTGGAGTGGTTTGCCATTTCCTCTTCCATTTCATTCTACAGATGAGGAAAAAGAGGCAAAGGGGGATTAAGTGATTTGCCTAGGGTCACACAGCTAGTAAGTATCTGAGGCCAGATTTGAACTCAGGAAGATGAGTCTTTTTGATTATAAGCATGGTGCTCTTTCTACTGGGCAACCTCGGTGCATCTTAAGCCATTCCCCAACTGATGAGCATCCCCTCATTTTCTAATTCCTTGCTACCACAAAAAAAAGTACTACTTTTTTTTTTTTTTTTTACCACAGGGATCTTTTTCTTTTTCCCTTGATCTCTTTGAGGTATAGGCCTAGTAGCAGTATTTTAGGTTCAAAAGATATGCACAGTGTAATAGTTTTGGACATAGTTCAAAATTGTTTTTATTAATGGCTAGACTAGTTTATAGCTGTCCACTGTGTATCTATTTTCCTACATCCCCTCTAGCAGTCATTATTTTTCTTTTCTTAATCAAGCTGTTGGTTGTGAGATGATACTTCAGAGTTATATTAATTTGCACTTCTGTAGTGATTTAAAACATTTTTTCACATTACTCTTGGTAACTTTGAATTTGACCATTTATCAGTTGGGGAGTGGTAGTCAGTTACGTATATATTTTATAAATATGACCTTTATGAGAGAAACTAGCTGCTAAGATTTCCCCCTTGTTTCCTGCTTTTTGCCTAATTTTAGTTGTATTGCTTTGTTTGTATAAAACCTTTCGAATTTATTTAAATTTAAAAAATTTATTTGACTTTGTTTACAAAGTTATCCTTTTTACTTCCTGTGAGCATCTCTATCTCTTTTTTTTTTCTTCTTTTTTTTTTGGTGAGGCAATTGGGGTTAAGTGACTTGCCCAGGGTCACATAGTTAATGTCTAAGGCCAGATTTTAACTCAAAGATGAACCATCCCAAATATATACCTGGCATTCTATCCACTGTGACACCTAGGTACCCCCACATCAATGAGATTACAGACCCATTAAATTAAGGATCTTGGATCTTTAAGCCCACAGCATTGTTGAAAGGACAGCAGCTCCTTCGAGACTAACCTTGAGAAATAAACCAGGAGTCTTAAGAACTTTTTCCCCTCCCCCCAAAAGTAACATTAACTCAGCTTCAGAAAATTAAAAGAAAGGAATTTGTAATAGCCTAAGTAAAATTCAGATGTACATCAAACCATTCCATTTCTCTTTTCAGTACTTGCCTAAGAAAAAATAAAATATTTTTCCTCTTCTGTCTGTTCATCATGGACAGCATTTCTCAATTTATATTCCAGCCTCCGATTAATTTTAGTGGAATTTCTGTTTTCAATTATGTAAGCTTTTTTTTTTCCCCATACTCTCAGCCATTGTTTGTTTTTAGCTGATACTTTTGGATGCTGCAGTCAATAGTATTCTGGAAGATAACTGGGAATCAAATATGATTGACATTGGAGTACAGCTTGCAGAATTTTAAGCTGTTTTATGCACTGGTACAGTCCATTCTGAACTTAGGTGAAATTTTGTCATTTGCTCATAGTTGTTGTTCAGACATAACTGACTCTACATGACCCTATTTGGGGCCTACTTGGCAAAAATACTGGTATGGTTTTCCATTTACTTCTCCAGCTCATTTTATAGATGAGGAAGTGAGGCAAACACAATGATTTGCCCAGGGTCAAGTGTCTTCCTGACTTTATGCCCAGCACTCTATCCATTGTGCAACCTAGATGGTGATTTGCTGATAGATATAGCTCAATTAAAGTATTTTTTCCTTTTCGGTTAGGATTCAAATTGTAGTTTGTCTGAATGGAAAGAAGTTGTGCTATGAATAAGGTTTCTTGTATTTATGTATTAATAGCAGCATGAGAGGTCTATACTCTCTACCAGGACTTCAGAGGCCAACTTTAGAAGTGAGGATATAGCACCAAAAGTTAAATAACAATGACTCTATCCCATGGAATTAATGGTGACAAGTCAATAAGCAGTAAATATCACAAATAATCAAAGATCTTATATTTGAATTTTGTTGATTTGGCATTTGTTAAAGTTTTATAAGTCTAAAAACTAATTAGTACTATTCCCTAGGAACTTTTTGTATATTTGTTGTTATAACTAAGAGAGTGGTTTCTAAACTCTGTAGCAACACTCCCCAAACCCTACCTCCTATTTTTACAAAAAATAATTGTTATACTAACCTACACAGTCAAATGTAACAACCAGGTCTACAGCATAACTGACAGGGACAGATGTCATTATTTAGATTTAGGATGTGCTTTCTCAAATTGATAGCACTTTTTCATAGTATATTAAAGAAAGAACAATGCCTTACCTCTTAGTTGGAGTGAATTTGCTTTGTTAGGTTCATTTTTATTGATTTGTTTCACTTTGATTTCATTGAAAAAAGTAGGTAAATTCTTGTAGGAGTTGAACTAGAAAATACACAATCCTTTTGACTGTTGCTTTTTGGGCACCCCTTTCCCCCTTAGCCAAGAGGGTCTCTCTCCCCCCCCCGCCCCCCCCAAGAAGATGTACTCCAAGGCTTGGAAAATTAAGATACCAAACCTTTTTTTTTTAATTGTGACTTTAGGGATAGCTAGTTACTCCTAAGTGCTTTATTTTTTTTAATGACACTTTTATCTCATTGGTATGGGTATTCCTTTCCCCACTAATAATGAAATATCATACTTATTATGGTTTTGTTTTGTTTTGTTTTGTTTTTGGTGAGGCAATTGGGGTTGACTTGCCCAGGGTCGCACAGCTAGTAAGTGTCAAGGGTCTGAGGCCAGATTTGAACTCAGTCCTATTTCATAGCTTCAGTTTGGATTGTAGAGCTTGAAGTGGTATCTAGAGATTATCTGAAAAACTGACTTGATACCCTCTTGTCCCTTAATGTAAAATAGTCTTTAGTTAAAAGAAATATTCATAATTTTTCTGCAACTCCTAATCTGTACTACATATGGTCTTTGTGTCCTTATTTGTACAACGAGAAGATTAGAGATGTGGCAGGTTGGTAAAAGCATGAGATTTGGAATTAGAAGATTTGGGTTCATATCCCAGCTCTTTCTATTTGACTTTAGGTCATGGGTAAGTCATTTAATCACTCTGCTTCAATTTCCTAATCTATTAAATAGAAATGAAGAGAAGCAGTGTAGAGAGCTATCCCCAGAGTCAGGAAGAGTGAAGTCTTGCCTTTGTCACATACTTGCTGTGTTAATGAACAAATCACTTGATCTCTCAACGCCCAAGAATTCATTGATTACTTTGAAAGTTGAGGAGTGAAGTGGAGAGTCAGGGACTATAAACAGCTTTTTTTTTTAGCAGTTTGGTTGAAAAAAGATATAGTTGGTTGTATTTAAGATGGGGAGATTGGGATATAGGGAAGGCTGTTAATGATTCATGATAGTTAAAAAGATTTGTTTCATGAGTAAAGTTTAAATACCAGTTTTTATTTTAAAATAGACTTCTCATGCTTACATTTAAATGTCCAACTAAGGTAATATGTTGAAGTCAGGTTAAGGAGTAGCTTTTGCTTGCAGGCTTTTAAACTCGTAAGAGGCAAAGACAGTATCTCTTTTACTTTTTATGGACATGAGATAACCTGAGAAATCTTTTGATAGTGACATATGTGATAGTGTATTATACCACCAAGCTAAATTAATTTGAACTAAAATAACACTATTATCCAAAGTGGGTAATGAATTCTTCTAGTTCACATTGAAAGAACAAAAACAAAAGCAAAAAAAAAAAATCCTCCATAGCAATCAAAATGTTTTCTCTATGTTCTGGCTTTATAATATCTAGGGATAGGGACTGGGACTGTGATTTCATTGGTATAGGAACTATCAGATAAAGTACCTCCTTCTACCAATGCATGTCAGCCCTTCTGTGCAATTTGCAGTTTTATAGAATTGTCTAGAACACAGAGAAATTAAGTAATTTGCCCAGGGTCACCTAGCCTGTGTCAGAAGTGGGTCTTAAACCCCGGTCTTCCTATCCCTGTGCTGACTATTTCACTCTGCCATCTAGAAGGGACCTTAAATGTCATCTAGTTTAGTCTTCCTCATTTTACAAACGAGGAAACTGAAGTCCCAAGCATTGAGGTGTCATTGAAGTGCCCAGTGTCACACAGGTGGTAAGTAGCAGAACTAAGTTTCAAAGCCAGGTCCTTTGACTCCAGATCTAATCCCTTTTTTTCAGTGTCAGTGTTTGATAAGAATTTTACTGTCGCAGTTGAAAAATATTTATATCTAAATGAGGAGTGGAGGGAATGGCAGAAGAGTTGAACCAATTCATGACTCTAGGGTCTTCATCCAAGTTTTATTTAACATGCCCATTAGTGTGAAGGGGGGCGGGGATGTCAATTCTATTGATATAGTAATTAAAAACAATAGCATTTACTTTAAAAAATTAAGTGGGAGAGACAAAAGATTTAAAATATGAATATATACTTGAACATTTAGAAATTAAATATTCAATATAATTGAATTATTAAGATTTTGGAGGAAATATTGAAGTGCTTTCTCACATTACTAAATTGTGGTTCCTTACTCTTTGCCACTTTGTCCTTTTTTTCATCTAAACATTTACATCAGTTCTGGAAGGGAAGGGGGAAAATCAGAAGCTGAATGTTTAACTAAAACTGTTTCCTCAGGTTCCAACAACTATTTTGACCAAGCTCACCCTTTCCTATCCCTAGCATTGATCCAAGAGGGAAAGGAAAGATGAATGTGTAGAACTTAGGTCCTAAGGGGGACCCTTTGATTTAGATCCTCCTGCAAAGTATTAGGGTGGTATCCTATTTCATCTCTAATCCTCTTCATCCAAGATCATTTAAAGCTGTATTCCTCACATCTTTCAGTTCTTTGGAAGATATTGGCTATGAGTTTCATTTTTATGGTAATATAGTTAGTACATTTAATGGACTGGGGATTTCTTATCTTTGTCCTTAATAAATAATAGATATAAATGAATACTTTTAGTAATAATGTTTAAGCTTTCCTTTGAGCCATCCCAGAGGGAGTATGTGAGGGAGAGCCTGAGAAATGAGAAAATTCAGGTAATGGATCCTTGTGAAAGACAGATCCTGTATGTAGTTGAATGAACAGAACAGCAAAATTTGAAGTAGAGATGACAGTTTTTATTAATGGCAGTTTAAGCAGAAAGTGAGATGTTGTATGTGGGTGGATACAAAAAACGCAACCAAGAATTGCTTCTTTGATGTTCCCTGACACAGTGGGCAGGCTTATTCCATGCTCTGCATTGCTACTTTCTAGACCTTTCCTATGCCATCTCTTAGAAATCTCTTAAGGTTCACTAAATCTGTCTTGGACAGCTAGGTGATACAGAGGTAGACTGAGTGCCATGCTTGGAGTCAGGAAAACTATTCCTAAGTTCTAATCTGACATCAGACCCTTACTACCTGTGTGACTGGGGCAAGCCATTTAAGCCCTGTTTGCCTCCATTTATTTTCACATCGGTAAAATGAGCTATAGAAGGAGATGGCAAACCACTCTAGTATCTTTGCCAAGAAAACCCCAAATGGGGTCACAGAGTGTCAGACATGACTGAAAACTACTGAACAACAAATCTGTCTTAATCACCTTGTCTAGATTCTTATTGCAGTCTTTTATTGACTGCAGATACCTCTCCTTTTGACAATTCATTTAGTACCTAGTTTAGTCTTCCTCTTCATCCCAAGCCATGTCTGCATACTCAAGGAAGTCAATATTCATGATGCCCTTTTATCTTCTCATCTATAAATTGTGAATTCTGAACTTCGTTGGATGATTCCTATTCATCTTCACCTCACTTGCCCTAAACCCAGCTGTCTTTCTCACCATGACCATCACTCCTCCCCTTTCTGCTAGTCTCCCACCCTCTCCTTGACTTCACTTTCGGTCCTTTCATAGTGTTGACACCAGTTCATCTATATGCTGTCTTCTACCTCCCAACTTATCTCATTCCTGCTACTGAAAACCACTGGAAGGGACACGGGAAATGACCATTCAAAATTTGTTATTTAATCTCAACAACTGTCCATAGAAATTTCTTGATTGATTTTCCTTCCCCAAATTAGTTTTTTCTCATGTCTTCTGCCAGAAACTTGCCTCTTATTTTACTGAGAAAATCAGGGCTTTCTGCTGAATTCTGCTCCTCATCCATACTTCAAAACCCTCAATATTATCCCCCATTCTCTCTTCCTAAGCTCCCTTTCTACTTCTTACCAAGGCAGCCCTTCCCTCAAACTTTGTTCTTGAAGACTCACTTCTGGACTATTTGTAATAGCCTGCTAGTGGGTGTCTGCCCCAAGTCTTTTCTTACTCCAATCCATCCTCCATTTGGACACTAAAGTGAGTTTGGTAAAATACAGGTTTGATCATGTAAATCTCCTCCCCCTCCCCCCCCCCCCCCAATCATTGTATCAGATTCAGGATCCAATACAAAATGCTGTTTAGCATTCAAAGCCTTTTTATGACCACCCCACACCCTTTGCTGTCTTACACCTTTCTTCTGGACAGGAACTCTTTGATCCAATGACATTGACCTTCTGGCTGTTCCCTTCAGTCTCTCAGCTGAGGGCATTTTCTGGTTGTTTCCATGCTTCAAACATTCTCCCTCTTACACTCCCAACTGCTAACCACCCTGGCTTTCTTTAAGTCCCAACTAAAATTCCACTTCCTAACCCTTCTAAAACCTTCTAATTTTAGTGTCTTTCCTTTTAAAATTATTTCCCATTTATAAGCACCTTGAGGGCATGGATTGTCTTTTGCCTCTTTTTATGTAGCCCTAGCATTTAGCACAATGCTGGACACATAGTAGGTGCTTAATAAATGTTTGTTGAATTTGAATATAATTTAGGGATGGGGACTGGACTTATGATTTCATTGAGATGGGTAAGTCCCAGATGAGTAACCCTATCAATGAAGGTCAGCACCTTCACTGCAATTTACTGCCTTAGAGTTGTTTAAGAGGCCAGCTCTCTATCCATTATGCCAACCACAGTACTGTTTCTTTTTTTTCACAGTACTGTTTCCAAAAAGTAAGAAGAAGCTTTTCAGTAGGTAGGTCTACAAACAACTATGAGTAGTATTTCTAAATAGCCTATTATCACTTGTTAATTTGTGCCTCTTGTTGACAAAATTATTTCAAAGTATATTTCATAAAGGAATGTTAAAATATCCATAGCGAACAATAAAAATTGGATAGTGTATCAGTGTATTTCAGTGACACTTTAAAGTCTCTTATTCTCACTTGGACCACTTTTAAGCTCCCTTTCTACTTAAGGCAACAGGCATTACTTACTCATTTTCCAATGTCAAACATGTAACTTTGAATTCTAAGATTTCTTCTCCTGACTTTCATTTTAAAGTGGTATTGATAATGCAGAGGCAACGTGGAGCATTGGATAGAGCTGGCCTTGAAGTCAGGAAGAACTGAGTTGAGCCTCTCCTACTACACATACTGGCTTTGTGACCCTGGGCAAGTCCCTTAATCTCTCAGTGCCCCCCCTCAACTCTCTAAGGCTATGAATGCACAGCAAGTGCATCTGCTTTCCTAGAGGAAGTCCTTACTGGGAGCTCCCTACATCGATGAAATCTCAGGTCCAGTCCAAATATATGTGTGTATGTATGTTTTGTATAACTGTGTAAAAAAGTATAGCATGTGATATTTATATGTATGAGAACTGATCTATTTTCATGTCATTTCATTTCCCTCTCAGAGGTTTTTTTGCCTAACTTAATGAGGGGGAAGTTGAAGCAAAATGGTGTTAATAAATTGTATAATTTAAAAATGTTCAAATTATAATAATAAATTTTACATGTTTGTAAAGGCTAATTAAAGCTAACTCAAAGTTTAAAAGTTTGAATGTTTTGGAAAAGAGAAAAGAACAATGTGGCACCTGTTTTTAAAGTGTTTTTAAAATAGGAAGAATATTTTACATTTTCTGTAATGACAAAGACTAACAGCCACCATTCATTCTGAATCCCCTTTTACTTACGTTATTCTGCTTTTCATTTGAAGTCAAGATTAAGAGATTTTGATGTGGTAAAATAAATAAATTCTTGTGTAGAATCTCTTAACATAATGAGTTGAAACTTTTGTTTAGTAGGCTAGTTTTTACAAAATCACTCTGTTGAAATGGCAACAAAGTAAGTTACTGATTCTTTTTTTAAGGTGGTTTCAAACACCATCACAGGTTTTTTACCATGCAGCAACAGAACATGGAGGGAAAGATGTATATCCAGGGCAGTGCTTATGGGAAGGTTGTGAGCCTTTTCAGCGACAGAGGTTTTCCTTTATTACCCACTTACAGGTACAGTTTTCTTAATACTCTTTAAACAGGAAATAGTTTGATTGAATTAAAGAACTTAATACCTTGTTTTTTCTTTTCTCTCTCAAAAAGGATAAGCATTGCTCAAGGGACGCCCTGCTTGCAGGATTAAAACAAGATGAACCAGGACAAATAGGAAATCAAAAAAGTTCCAACAAGTAAGACTCATAAAGCATAAAGAGAAGGAAAGAACCAAAAATCAGAAGAGATCCTTAAAACTGTGATTAAATAGAATGAACACTGGATTGGCAGTCAGGAGATCTGGGTTCTAGTCTTAGCTTTTCCATCAACTAGCTGTGTAACCAGATAAGTCACTTCATTTCTTTGAGCATCCACTTCCTCATCTTTAAAATAAGACTGGGATAATGTGTCAAATATTTTACAGCTGGTGAGTTTTATTCCTTTTCAAGTGCATTAGACATTCATGGGCTTATGGAGAAAAAAATCTTTCATAGAACTGCTCTTTGTAGAGGCTAAAGTGACATATCTTACAGATATGTGTACTAAAGTTTTTAAAATGAGAAATGCATTTTTTTCTTCTATAAAGTACTTCTCTTTTTAGGTTTTGAAATATATAGTATCTAACTGTAATTATTCTCTGCTGCTGGGTGTGCCAAGCACTTGAGGAGATACAAAGACAAATAAGACACTGCTGCTGCCTTCAATACATTTATAATCTAATAATAAATGCTTCCTTTCTCATATCTATTATTTTGAATTGTCTCTACTTGCTATAAGACTTTTTTCATTATTCAGGATAAAGAATGAAAAACAAATTCTTTTCCTGTGAAATTTTTAACATAACACTTAGTGTCAGTGATTGAATCAGAATCTACTTCTTTTCAGGTTTTCCATTAGTCAATATAGACTTTTTATATTGGAAAATTATAAGAGAAACCTCTTGATGACTGCCCTGTTTTGCTTAGAGCAGCAATATCGTCTCAGTTGCCCACATAGCCATATTTTTTCATTTAGGCCTCCAGAGTGTCTCTCTTAGCCTTTCTTTTAACCCTCACCTCTGCTCTATTTCAGGCTCATATCACTTCACACTTGGACTATTGCAATAACCTCTTAATTCATTTCCCTGCTTCCAGCCTCTCTCCTCTTGAACCTACCCTCCAAACATCTTCTAAATTAATCATGCAAAAACCCAAATCTGACAATGTTACTTTCTTTCCAAATATTTCAATTATTTCATTGAAGATAAAATTAAAAAATCCTCAGCTTGGTACAAGCTAACTTTCTGACCTTACTTCTACGATCCAGGAGCTATCCCCTTTTTACAATTTTTTATACCCCCCCCTTTTTTTTTTTTTTTTTACAATTTTCTGCATTTGCACATTTCCTTACATTAGGAAATTACTACTTCCTTACCTTTGCTTCTTAGATTGCTTAGCTTCCTGTAAAGCACAAATCACATGGTGCCTATTACATAGGCCTTTCCTGATTGTCCATTTTTAGTGTTTACTACATTTTAAATTTAATTCTTTTCATATTTCATATAGTGTACTTATTTATTTGTATACATGTTATAATAACTCCACTACTCCACTACTTCCTGCTTCCCAGTGAAATGTAAACTAGGGACTATTGTTTTTGTTCCAGTGCCTTGTACAGTGTCTTACATAACAATAAATAAATAAAGTTAATAAAACTTTATCACATTAAATTGTGAACCAGGAGAGCGTATTATCTCAGAAACTAAGAAAAGAAAATATGTAGGTGGGTTTTGGTTGGGTAACAGTGTCAAATGTTGTAGAAAACTGAAGGATGAGGACTAGAAAAAAAGGCCATTGAATTTACCAATGAATCTCTGAGGAGTCTGCCTGAATGGGTAGATTTCTTTTTCTTCTAGATCTAGAAAAATAGTATTGAAAGTCTTGATTTAATGGGGGGGGGGGGAGGGCAGCTAAGTGGCACAGTGGATGAAGCACCAGCCCTGGATTCAGAAGGACCTGAGTTCAAATTCGGCCTCAAACACTTGACACTTACTAGCTGTGTGACCCTGGGCAAGTCACAACACTCATTGCCCTGCAAAAGAAAAAAAATATGTCTTGATTTAAGTTCCTAAAAAGTAAGGAAGACTAAATAGTAATCCTTTAAAATACATCTGCCTAATTCCATATTGTAACCATGTTGCAATATTGTTGAGATTGCAATCCATCCACATTTGATAATAGCTGGCATTTATATCGTACCTACTGTGGTTCCAGATACTTATATTTCATTCTCACATTTATGCTATTACCTGTTTTACTCTTAGAAACAGAGGTTAAGTGGGTTACCCAAGGTCACATAGCTAGGCCCAGCACTCTCCATCTACCTACTTTTTATCATTCTAGGTCACTGTTACCTAAATTTTTTCATAGAAGATCCATCCAATTTGTTGGGAGACTTGTACTCTAGGTCTTTCATGTTGATACAACTGCAACATCTGTTCATCTGTTATTCTTTGATCTCCTTATATGCACCCAGACTTAAGTAAAATGATGGGATGTTTAGTTAGTCATTCTTCTGTGTGTAACTTACCAATTTATGGGTTCCATTTTCATTTTAACGTGCTCATAGTTCTTTCCTAAGGTACAAACTCCAGAACTTCTCTCTTGCATTTAATTTATAGCAGTAATATCCCCTCCCCTTAAAAAAAATCCAGCATTTTCCTTTTATTTACTCACTCAACTAAAGTAGCAAACTCGAGTGGTCTACATTGAAACAGCTACTGTCTCAAAACTTAAGAGGAAAACTTTACCAAAACTAACAAAAATAATATGAATGCTGAACTATAGAAGGCTTTTATTAGGCTATTCTAGAAGGTAAAGGTAGTGGCCTGGAGAGGCAATGTTTTAATCATTATCAGTCTGTTTAGCAATTTCTTTCTTTCTCTGATCAATTTAGGCAGCCACCTGCGGGGGGTACAGCCTCAACTCCCCGAACACAAAAGGCCATTGTGAATCACCCCAGTGCTGCCCTCATGGCACTTAGGAGGGGATCAAGAAACCTTGTCTTTAGAGATTTCACAGTAAGTGGACATTGGATCTCATTTTTTTAAAAAGCAAGAATAGCATGATCTAACTATTGAACTCTTCTGCCTTGTTTTTCAGGATGAAAAAGAGGGACCAATAACGAAACACATTCGACTAACTGCTGCCTTAATATTAAAAAATATTGGTAAATATTCAGAATGTGGTCGAAGGTAAGTAATGTTCTTCATGAATCAAGATCTCAAGTAATGTTTTTAAAAGGTTAAGTGTCAAATTTACTTAATACTTAGAAGGAAAAGCTTCATAAAATAATTTGGCAGTTTCCCATATAAGCTATTCTTATTCTACAATGTATATTATGAAAATGCTTTGATGTGGTCAAGTTTAGAATAACTTAAACCTGATGTAACAACTTAATCAGATGTGTTTTATTGAGTTTTACAAGTATATTTAGAGGATTTTGTTAATTTGAGGCCTTATTGTTTTGCGTCATAAATTTGTAAGCCAAAAAGAAACAAGAACCTAAATGTAATGATTGGAATGACGCCACCTACTGGAGACGCCACCATGAGTAGAATGCCTCAGAGGGCAAGGCCATGTGGCTTTTCCTTGGCGTCAGGAAGTAACATTTGCACATGGGTACCATCCACCAAGGCTACCAGCCAATCAACTTGAGGAGCCTCCCATTTTCTGGGAGGGGACAGGAAGGAGGAAGGAGGGCCTGCACGGCACTGTCTCTCTCTTTTTGTTCCTGACTTTATGGTGGTGGTGTCAGCGGCAGAGGAAGTCACAGGAAAATTG